>NW_028292581.1:8509610-8809610 GCF_029948245.1 Actinia tenebrosa | reverse complement strand
GCGCGAGCAGTCACGCCAACGTCGGCTTTAGGTTCCTGGATGAGAATGGCGTACTGCAGCCTATGCGCGCGAAGACAAACAACAGGGAGCCTGCGCATTTCTCCGTAGAGCCCAACCCAGCCAGTAATGAGAACCTATCGGTTTGGACTTTCCACATGGTCGCCGATTGCCATGGGAAGGTAAAGCTGCAGATACGCGTAGATGATACGGGGAAGGTCACGGTAAATAGCATAGAAAATCAGAGGGATCAGCCTTATAATCACGCAACCATTAGCACTCTTACGGTGGTGAGCCTTTAAATATATGAATCCGCACACGAAAGAGGACTGGTTTTTTCATTACCTGGGGGAGAAGGGCTACGTAAACGACGAATGGTATGACACCGGATTGTGGGTGAAGGTTGGGGGCCTGGGATTGATCATGTGTACCATTAGCATTTCGACAGAGTATTCGGGCAATGTCGGGTTTAGGCTCGTCGATGAGGCCAACCATCCGCTATTGCCTTACAGGTCAAAAAATAATGCTAGACATTCAACCCATTTTTCATGTGAACCCAATCCACCTACCCAAGAAGACCTAACGCCCGTGACTTTTCATATGATAGCTAATTGTCAATATGCAAAGCTTCAAGCTCGCCCCAGCGATGCCACTAATTCTGGAGCCAACCCCAGCAACTTCCGAATAAATGTTGTGGGAGATCCTCCGGTGGATGCTACTTGGAATCATAAGACCATTAGCACTATGACCGCCATACCGCTAGTTCCGCATTATCAGGGCGGCGCGAATACTATCTTTACTTATCCCCAGTCGAGGACGCCTCGGGCGCCTGACGACGATAAGCCACCAGTAATACACAAGGATAAGATCAACCCCTCATCTTCTTCAGGAGTACAACTCCAATAGCGACGACCAAGATCCAAATGTTGTTACCCACGAACTTCAACAGTTCGCCGCCGGCCCTAAGTGCCAAGGAAACAACCGAACCCAGCAGCCCAGGAAGACCGGCTGCCATCTTTTTTCCCAAGTCCGTCAGCCCATTGCCTAATTTCTTTACGCCCGCGCCTGTAGCCTTAAGCGCGGATAGGATAACTCCTACTACGGTGCTAATAGCGACCGCAAACGCCAGCGGAACGCCATACTTCAAAAGGGCTCTTTTTACCTTTTCCTTGGTGGTAAGCCCCAGCTCCTTTTCCAGGTTTTCCTTTTGAGCCCGCAATTCCGCAAGGCGTATTTCGAGGGCCTCCACTTCCTTTTGAGCTGCCTCCCTTTCCTCTTCGGGACGAGTTTGGTCATTGATTATTTCCTGCTGTTGCTCTATTTGTCCCTCCAGGTCTTCAATAGCCTGATCTCTTTGCCGGATTTGTTCTTCCTTAGTGTTAATTTCGGCAACCAACTGCCGCCGTTCCTCTAGAGAGTTGGATATGGTAATATGCATGTTTTTAGCTTCCTCTTTTGTCAGGCCTAACTCCTGTAAGGTGCGGTCTAAAGCCCTTTGGACTTGGTCTTTATCGCGTAGGGCATCGTCTCTTTGTCCTCTAATTTCTATTATTCTTTGGGTTTTGTCATCAACTTCTCTCTTTTGAGCATCGAGAAGTAGTCGGTTTTGCCTCATGTATTCTGCCTCCCTTTCTTCCAACGTTTCTTCTAGATCGATAACGCGTCTTTCTAACGCAACCACTTTATTTATGTTTTCCAATCTTTCTAACACGCTTCTAGTGGCGCGCTGGAAGCCTCTTAATCTCGAGACGTCACCCCTAACGTTGCCCTCCTCATCGAAGAGGTTTTGCGGTTTTGTCCAGCGGTCTTTGTCGGGAAATCTTAAGTCTTGGACGCTTATGAGGACTTTGTTTCCCTTTTCCGTGAGCTTTACGTCGTCAGCATCGAAGTTGTTGTAGCGCAGCTCTAGCTCCTGCTTTGCCCACTCTACGGTTTCCCGCGCGGCTGCTTCCGACTCACCCATGTTTTGAAGCTCTATGTGCTCACGCGGAAACGTGTGCTCGCGTGCTTTGAGATATCTTAGGGTCCTCGTAACCCTATCCCTTAGGGAATCGTCGACTTGTTGGTTGGGAAGCAGCGGTTCTTCATCGCCGTCGTTAATATCGACTTGACCTTCCTCAGTGGTAGGGCCGAAATCTGGATCCGTTCCTTCTACTTCCATTATATATGATAAGCTCAAAGTTAAACCCCAACGTATTACCTAAGCAGGTTGGCGGACTGAAAGCAGAACGCACCTTTCACCGGGTTACATTCACACCTTCTAGCGCAAAGCCAGGAGAAACGCTGTACGTAGGCGTACCCCGCCTAACGGATAACCTAGTCCTAGTACCCGGTACCTTGGCTTTGAGGTTTGACCTAGCAATACAGCCAGATACCGCAGACGCGCGTCACGTCGTCAATAATGCGGGTAGAAACCTCGTTTCCAAAATGCGTGTAAAGTTCGCCGGGGAATCCTTGCTGGACTTAAACAGGTATGATTTGTATACCACGTACAAAGACTTATGGTTGACTGCATTTGACCGTGCACAAAGGATAGAGCAGGGAATAGCAAGCGTAGCCATACGCAAGGTAAGAAGCGCAACCTCTGGCGCCTCAGGAGAAGACGAAATAAAGACGGCTTATGGTACTAAATATGTCGTTCCATTAGATTTCGAAATTATCACGAACCACGGTGCATACTACCCAAGGCAGCTAAGCGAACTGCAGTTCGAAGTGACCCTAGCAGACACTACGAACATCCTGCAAGGAAAAGATGTAAGTTCATCAGCCGTGGATCCTTATTTCATCAAGAACTTGGAGCTGCAGTACGAAACGGTATACAGCGAAGAGCTGGCTCGTAGCGCTGGCATGGAATACAGCGCCGGGAAGGCTTTCCTTTACGATCACGTCGTGATGTACAAGACGTTCAGCTTTACGAACAACGTCGAAGAGGTCATCAACCAAAGCATTAACCTTCCCAGGCGCAGCCTTACAGGGATAATGTTGCTGTTCGCAAAGACATACACGGCAGGATTGCGTGACTCTGAGGCATTCTTTAATCCTAACATCACTAACGTAGGCGTTAGCATTAACGGAGTGCCTAATAAGGTTTACTCACAAGGGATAAAGCCCGAGGATATGTACCGGGAAGTCGCGCGTAAGTTTGGCGACCAAATTAGCCCAAAGGAATTCTTTAAGGATAAGTATGCGCTGTGGATCGACATGCGCACGACGAACGACGAAGACCTACATGGACAGGGATTACGCCTGGTAAATACCCAGGACGGCATTACGTTGGAGATCAAGCGCACCAAAGACGCCAGCGACACTACTAAGATAAATGCATACATTTTCGTAGTCTCAGACGCGCAGCTAAGCGTGGAAATGAATCAGCTAAAAAGCGTTGCGTACTAGGATGACTGAGGATAAAAATATCCCTTACGTATAATATGCTCCGCGTATTCGAAAACAACGAAACTAAACTGCAATGCCTAGTGCAAAGCGACAAGCTGTACTTTAAGGCGAAAGAGGTAGCAAAGGCATTAGGTTACGCAGACACCAAAGATGCTATTAAAGTCCACGTGCGGGATAAGCATAAGAAGAGGCTTAGCGAATTTAGAATAGAGGTGAATCGCCTCCCTTCTGGTTCACACCCACAATCCCTGTACGTGACGGAATCTGGTTTGTATCAGTTAATATTTAGCTCCAAGCTACCGACAGCAGAGGCATTTCAAGATTGGGTCTTCGAGGATGTCCTACCTACGTTAAGGAAGACGGGAAAGTACTCGTTGGATGGTCCAAATAAGTTGGTCTTCAAGATCGAGAATGAGTTTGACTTACATAAGAAGGTCATCGATTACATACGCCGGTTTCACCCTACGCTGTTATTAGCACCTGGACTCGGGGAATTGCAAGATACCACCAGTAAAAGGATAACGTGCTGGCAAAAGGGCTACCAGGCAGGTCAACCCGACATCCTAATTCTTAACTCCCATAAAAAATACAATGGGTTATGTCTGGAACTGAAGACGCCAAAGGGTAACGGCGTATTGTCCGACAAACAAAAAGCGGTATTGACGCAATATGAAATGAATGGTTATCTTACGATGGTTTGCAACGATTACGATCTGATCTGCAGGGAAATCGACCGTTACGTCGACGGCATTCGCATACCTTGTCCTGGCTGCGTTAAGGCTTTCAAGTCACAGGAGACGCTACAAACGCACCGAAAGATATTTCATAAATATAATGATAGTTGAACAAACTCACTGGCGCGAATTAATACAAGGCATTTCATACAAAATAAAAAATTACGTCGTCTTCGAGGACATTAACCGTTTAAGGTTGGTCCTCTTAGACGGCAGCCAAGAGTACAGTTTATGGGCTCCTGACTGCGTACGGTACGTACTGCAAGGCGAAGAGTACACTCACATACGTAGCTATGGTAAAGTCAACGGTCGATGGAAGTTCGACGTTGAAAGAAAGGCGGAGGCTAATCCATTGTGTGATTAGTCGTCCTCATGGGCTTCTAGGTATTGGTCTGCTACGTCGGACCTCATTTTTTCCGACATGAAATCGATCGATATCGTAATCAAGGCTCCTCCTGCGAACGCTGCGACGTAAGGTAACATCATATATTAGACCATTCTTTTCGTATTGCAAGGTAATGGTCTAAAGGCTTGGGACCTTCGTACAGGCAACACCAAATATGTTGACCGCTGCGTTGACAACCACATTTATCGCAAATGCCGTCCCAGTGTTCTCGGTTCTCCCATCTTACTCCTTCGTAGTCGTCAAAGCATACGAAATCTTGGTCTATTTCTTTTTTACGCAGCACTAAAGCCCGGCTGGTTTCAAGGGGGCAACATCGCTCTGCTAAATCGCCGTGGGTTTCACAGACGACTTCTTCGAGGTGGTAGCGTCGGCAGCGGTATTTATGCCAGTTCTCTTCAAAGAGGGGTTCATCGCATCGGTGGCAATGGCCTTTAAGGCAGACTCTATGCTCGCGGTGATATCGTAGGGCCTGTACGGTGGACAATTCCTTACCGCAGTCGCCACAAACAGTGCTGATGGTCTTTTGACAGACTTTCTTGGAAAGGTGGTATTGCAGTCGCTGCTTGCTACTAAAGGCTCTATCGCATTGCATGCACTTCATTATATATACCTCATTTTTTATTGTTAAATTGTTAAATGTCAGCAAGAGACAATTACGTAGATCTTCTTTTTTTATTGTTAAATTGTTAAAATACGGTAAGAGACGAATGTAGATTTCATTCTTTGTAGGAACTTAACGATGAAAGATATAGACCATTCTTTGACATCATCTGTGCAGCATTTAACAAAATAACAATAAAAAATAGACTATCCTTCAATGTCATCTTTGCAGCATTTAACAAAATAACAATAAAAAATGAGGCCTACGTAAATGTCATATTTGCAGAATTTAACAAAATAACAATAAAAAACGAGGTCTATGCTAATTCCTTTGGTGGAAATCAGTAAGACCTTCTTTACGACCTTTTCATCGAGCATCTTCTAAAGTCCTTTGTGCTTTAGTATCCGCAGGACACCAATGTCCAACGAAGTCTCCTTCAGAGAATACCTTATTACAGTGACGGCAGCTGTGTTTCTTACGAGGCTTTGGCGTTGGAGGGGTAGCGACTATGCAGTCATCGGATGGTTCAGTAGGTACTTTAGGCGTAATGCAGTCAGCAGGTAGTTCAGATGTAATGCAGTCCATATATATATAATCACAGAGGGTATCGCATGAAATCCTTAAGGGAATCCCTAGTCCAGCCTATCATCGTCCAGAGTGCAGCAAGCCTTTCTGTGCGCTTCAGACTACACATTTCGTCGTACAATTCCTGCACGCGCTCTTTTAACCGATTTATTTCCTCTCTTTGCAGATCTATGGTGTCTTTTTTATCTTTTGCGTCGGCTATGATTTTTTGCATTGCTTCCACTGGTTCCATCTATATATGAACCCAGATCACATACCTTGTAACGCTCTGATAGTAGGACCCACCGGCTGTGGAAAGACACAATTTGTCGTGGAGCAGCTATTAGGACCCTTTAGATACCGCTTCGACTATATCGTGCTATTATGCCCCACCTACAGGAATAATGTTACCTGGGAAGGCATAGGCAGGAATGATGACGACTTCTTCGTAGATATTTTAGACCCTAACGAGTTATCCAACCATTTGAAGTTCTGGCACAAGCAATTCCCTAAAGATACACAGACGCTCCTCATATTGGATGACATTGCCTGCGGGGACGACGTAAAAAAGCGTACCTCCGAATTAGTGAAGCTCGCCTTCAGCGGTAGACACGACAATATCAGCGTTTGGTTGCTTTCCCAGCAGCTTACCAGTGTCTCTAAACCATATAGGGAAAACATAGGCTCTCTCGTAGTATTTTATACACCCAGTAAGTCTGACCTGGAAACCATCTTAAGCGACTATGGCGGCGAGATAAGCAAGGAACAGTTGCATGAATACATGCGGCATTTAAAAACGCACCAACATTCCAAGATGATCTTCTCTTTGAGGTTTCCGTATGACGTTAACATATATGGACATTGAGCAGCTCTTAGATGAAGTCCCCACGCAGTTAGACGAAAGTAACCTTAAGGAACAACTTAACATCCTTGTGTCTTCGGGGAAGTGTAAAGAAATGATAGGCAAGGAACTTACCCATGAGCAAGTTAACAAGTTGTCAGAAGAGGAGGTTAAGAAGTTCCATAAGAGGTACGAGGCCGCCCTCGCAAGTAAGACCACGGACGCCGTAGCAGACTCCGCTATCCGACTTGCCACTAAATTGCTCGGACTTGCACTGCCCATAGACGACGTGGAGCAACTGCGGAAGGACATAAGCGAGGACTATGTTATCGCCCAAGAACTTAAGATAACCTGTGGGTGGTTGTCTTTGAAGTGCGGTAAGTTAATGGCAGTCGCCTCTGCGGCACTTCACGTAGCTCAGCACGTCGACTTGAAGGAGGTACTAGGTTCCTTCGGAACATCTTGGAAGGACTTCAAGAAGGACAGAGAAGTCGAAAAGGTCTTCCAGGCAGCACTTGCTGATGATCAAGTCGCCTCAAGTACTTAGTCAAGTCGTTGTCAAGTCGCCTCAAGTACTTAGTCAAGTCGTTGTCAAGTCACCTCAAGTACTTAGTCAAGTACTTAGTCAAGTCGTTGTCAAGTCATTGTCAAGTCGTCATCAAGTTACTTGTCAAGTCCTTCAAGTCCCTTAATATAAGATGAGTGGCACCGAAGAACAACCAGAAAAGGCTCCCGTAGAAGATACCAAGATTACCAAGGCTAAATCTCCGGGCAGAGTCGCTGCCGGAAAGAAGCTCGCGGAGATGAATAAAAAGAACAAAACCAAAAAAGAAGAAAAGGCGGAGGAAGAGGAATCCTTCATTAATCCTGGGTACGTCATTGGCGCGTTAGGAGTCGCTATAGCAGCAGGTAGCCTCTACTTACAATGGCGGGCTACGAAGCCAAAAGTAAAGTGGGAGGCCGTGCATGTGCCGCCAACATATCACGCACCTGTGGAACCGGCTGTTAGAAAAAGTAAGATCCCTGAAATGGAGTAGATTTATCACCCGTGGCGACCTAGATTTTCCTTCTTGCTTTGTAATATAATGTCAACCGCGTTGTTGAAAACTGTTGAAGAGGCAGCTATCATTACTTCCATCGTTGCGGGTATTGGTTGGGTAGGTAAGAAAGTGCTCAAAGAAGACTTTACTGAAGACCCAAGCAAGAGCTTCGCTAATTTCGCTAAGATGACCGCTGCCGTAGGCGGGGCTATCATGGTAAAGGATTACCTACGGAAGGAAAAGTACCTACCTAATGTATAAATGGTTAGCCTAGTCGCAGGTGGAGTTATTGCAGCTTTAGCATTCACTGGAGCTAATTATGGTGGTCAGTATTTGGATAGATTAGTTAGAGGTGATCGCAGCGGAGACTTAGCCGCTGAGAGGAAGAGACACGACTTAGCGCTGGAGAAATATCAGCGAGACGTGGCGGCTTGGAATGAAAAAAGACAAGCTTACAGGGATTGGTTGGACAAGAACTACCAAGACAAGATGCAGGCGGATAAGAACTTTGAAAATACAGACTACGCCTTTAAACTTTATGCGCAAGCACACCCCGGCTTTAGGTTAAGAAAGCCTCAGTTCAAGAATTACTACCAGCCTTCTAAGAAACGAAAAGATAGTGAGTTGGTCTTCGTAGGAGTCGCAGGGCTGGCGGGAGGTGTAGCTTTGGCGTATCTGCTCTAACGAAGGGGACTTATCCCCTGTAATATATGATCGTCTTTTTGGAAAGCGACAAGAATAACTTTACTACTTATCTGAATCCCCCCATCAAAGCCTGTAAGGTTCGGTTGGTTAGTTGCTCTTTGTATAATTCTTGGTATAATTTAATTAATGGCTTTGTCATCGGAACTTCCGGCACCAAACCAAAAATACCAGATTCCCATTACACCCCCATAACACTGGCTAAGGAGCTAGCAAAGCATGGATATACTCTTACCACAGGATTACCTCATGAAATGACATTTAAGAAAAATAATGGGAGCGCCAATCTAAAGGACAGTTTATTGGTAGAACTCCTGGGCCTTACTAGTACCACGATAAATAGCGGCAGTACATATGATGTGAAATGGAAAGTCGCATCCTCTTATGAAGTCTATTGCGACTTGGTCCATAGTTACGACAATGGAGAAAAGTCTTCTCTCATGTCTAAGTTTCTGCCCAAAGGTAATCCATTTGACCCAGTGGAATACACCCCCATTTCTTTGAGCTATGACTTATCTAATTTGGTAGAAAGCATAAACATCACCATTAAAGTGGACGGAAAGACGGTGGATTTTAACGGACGTAAGATCAATCTTGTCCTGGAATTTATATAATGGGCCGCGTAGAGGACAAACTCAAAAGGATTTACTATGGACCTGAAGGCTATTGGAGAGGAGCGTCAGGCTATCAAGAAACTCGCGACCGCGGCCAGGGCATCAGAAGAAACAGGCTAAGAACTGGTTGAAGAAACAAACCCTCTGGCAGGTCTATCTTCCCGTGCCCTAAGTACATTCCCAGGCCCAGCTTACCGTAAATAGCCCCCAATGAAGTTCATCAGGCGGATTTGCTCTTCTTACCGCACGATAAGGTGCGAAGAAAGACCTATAGATACGCTTTGACCGTAGTGGATATCGCAAGCAGATATAAGGACGCCGAACCCATAACCAGCAAGGATTCTGGGGAAGTCGCAGAAGCCCTAGGTAGGATTTATAAGCGCGTCTTGAAATGGCCTAAGCTGCTGCAAGTGGATGCGGGGACAGAGTTCATGGGCGTGGTTACCAAGACCCTGAAAGACCACGACACTAAGATTAGAGAGCTAAGCAGAGTACCACAGGGGTCAGAGCATCGTCGAAAGATTCAATAAGACCCTTGGCCGAGCGTCTCTTTGGATACCAGTATTGGAAAGAGCTGGAAGATCCCTCCAAACGCAACAGGGAATGGACTCAGCGGCTCCCCCAGGTCGTCGCGGCTTTGAACAACGAGGCGGCCAGGGCTACGGGAATAAAACCCAAGGATGCCATAAAAAAGAAACACGTGGAACACAAGTCCTTCGTCAGAAGTTCGAGGGCGGTCTTCCCCCAGGAAAAAGAGATTAGGTGATGTCACAGTCCGATATCTCTACTGAGCCGGGTGAATTAGAAGGAGGATCCAAAAGAGCTACGGATCCTAATTGGTCTTTGGAAACTTACCAGATCCGAAGCGTAATAGCTAAGAAGGGTCAGCCCATCTTGTATTCATCTTCACTGATGGTCCCACGCGTGGGTTCGTCAAAGAAGAACTGCTTATCGTGTGATGTCCGAATGCTATCGTATGCACTCCGTCATCACACATCCATCGCTTACCGTCAAATGCAGACAGTGACACCTTCTCCTGCGTGACGTTATGTATCTGATGACCATAGCTGCGCAGGCTGTTCATCTTATGCCGCTGTTCCTTGCGTGTTCGTAATACGTTGAGGTAGGACTCGTGCGTAATGTCCTTCTTAACCACATACTTTTTTACGCCTTTAGCTTTCTTTCTACCCGTCTAACTTTAGCACGCTGTACATCTTGGTTTCAGACCCACGTATTCCACGATGGGTTTTCCTAACATTTCGTCTTTCATCTTCCCAATTACCTTCTTATTCTTCGCAGAGTAAAGGAAGTGCTCCTTCGGGTAACCGCTGGTGTCGTACTCGTCTATGTCGGGGAGGCAGTCTTTGTAAACGTCTTCCGTTTGCACTTCTAGAATTAGGGAGTCGGTGTCTGTGTACAGGAGGCGACAGCGTCTCCGTACTTTGGCTTAAGCTTATCGTAGTAGAACTCGTACATAAGCAGCTTCGATAGATCCAGCACCGTAAAGCCTGTGTAAACGGGCTTGTTTAGTAAGAGGTTTGCCCTTTTCATGTGAATCACGTAGAAGTTCAGCATTTCTACGTATCTAACGAAGCCTGGCTGTGACACGTATGCTTCTGCTTCCTCTTTGGTGCTGACTATTTTTACGCTTACGCGCTTGCGGATGTTCTCCATTGTCTTTCCGAACACGCTGTTGTTCATCAGTTTGAAGAGGTTTTTCTCGAAGTCATTTTTCGCTGCGGTACGCTTTTGCGTGTTAAAGTCAATGTAGGGGCGCATCCAGGGTTCCTGCGTGAATTTTAGGACTCTGTGGATCTTCTCTACGCGCATTCCGTGTCGCACGTAGAACTGCAGGTTGCGGTAATGTACCACATACTTCTTCTTATCCATCAGGTTCATAGTTAGTTTCCTGTACGGTTTGTAACCAGGGCACATTTGCTTTTGCAGCGGACTTAGCTGCTTAAATGGTATCTCTATCGCTTCTGGTGCTAAGGGGAACTCATTGTGTTCGTCGTGCAGGCGCTCTGGGTACTCCAGATCCACTTCTAAAACGTAGCCCTTGTCTTCCTCCTTTCCTACCTGCATGTAGAAGTCTATCGGCTTCACTGGATCCCATTCGAAGTCTCTCACAGGTAGGTACTGTGACATTGCCCAACCATAAAGGTTATTCGCATCCAGGTAGTAAATGTATGTGGTTGGTTTCTCTGGGTCGTGCTCTACTAAGGGGTTGTTTGCGCGGGCGTAACGTCGACTGGGTCCGCATACGCCGCCACGAATACCGTCTTCCATAAACCGATACATGTCGTACTCCGTTAGGAGATCCAACTGCGCATTTGTTTTCTTTAACAAAGCACTCCAGCTGAGCCCAGGAGCCGTGTAGAAATTAGCGGGATCCAATCCGTAATATTCCATAGCCATCTTTCTGAAGCTTTGGAAAACATCTGCAAGCAGCACTACGTCAGACCTTAGGTAGATGTCGTGGTAGTCCCCCATGTTCTCACAGGAGTACTTTTCCCACACGTCTAACGCATGCTGGTACTCCTCATCCTTTATACCAGACTCGTTTAGGGTGCTGTAGAAGCGATCTTTGGGTGGTAGGGGTTCTTTGAATCGATCCCAGGAGTCCATGTATTCGTATGGGTAGACTCCTTTCCTTTCCGCACCATATTGACTGGAAATGGGAAAGTTGGTGTTATACTTTACGAGGTTTGCCAAGGAGTCCGCCATAAACTGCTGCGAATCTAAGAACTTTAGCTTACCCACAGTTACGGACATGTAGCGCTCTTTGTTGTTGGGTATGCATTTGACGTCGGAGCCGTCTGTTCCTTGTAGTAGCAAATGGGAGTCGTACCCGCGGAGGTTGTGAAAGAACACCGGAATCTCCATATCTGGATTTACTTTGAAGTTTATATTGCATTTCCAATGAGCCGCTCCTCTGTATTTACCAGTGATGTGGCAGTGATCCCTAACCTTATCCACATAGAAATCCTCAACAAATGCTTTGTGGCAGTGAATGCAGTGCGTGGAGGGCTTTCCCGGCTTCTCACCTTTCTTAGCATACTTCCCGCATTTAAAATGAGCTTCTCCTAGATACTTTCCATCTTCATCCCACGCTTTCTTGGCTCGTCTTCCAAACTGAAGAAGCGTATGTTGGCAAATGTGGCATTTTTTTGCCTTGTTAAAAGCCTCCTGGTTCTCTTTGGTAAATTCCATCTTCTTTGGACGTCTTAATTGTTCTCTAATCTCCCCCTCCTCTTCTCGCAATGCTTCTAGAAACTCATTAGCTGCGTTCTTACCTCGGTAAATCACAGGAGGGTTTGCTTTACCGTCTGATCTGACTACTATGTAACCAAAGGAGCAGATCTCGTGTAATCCCACCTTATTCGTGGCACCACGTTTCTGCTCTTCCTTAGTTATCAACGCTTCGAAGTCTGCATATATCACGTAAGGCACTTGCATCTGCTTTTGATGGTCTGCGTATGAAAGCTCTTTGTTGGTGGGCATCTGGATCCGTTGCGCCACTTCTTCGACTCCGCGGCAGATCTCATCGTGTTTCTTTAGGGTATTTAAGGATGTAAATGACAGCAAGCAGCAGTCGCAGAAGTACTTTTTGCCTTTGTGCTTAGTATGTCTGTAGAATAGTCTGCTAATGTGTTTAACCCATGAGTAGTGTCCGCCGTGGTAGAATAAATGTACGCGCTCTCCTTTACTTTTTGACAGAACTAACGGTACTATCGTCTGCTCTCTGACTCCGTAAACGTTAATTGCTAGATCGTTTATTTCCTCAAATATGGGGATGTCTATCAACTGCATGGGAAATTCCACACCATCCCACTCTAAATCATCTGTGGGATACTTACTTGTCCTACAGGGATCCTTCTCTGCTGGATACAGTGCAGACCTGATTGCCCACATAAAGCATCGATTGTCTTCATTCTTCACGTTTACAATAGCCTTCTTCCTTTCTACCCACGTTGGTAGCGGTACGTAACTCCCCCCTCGTATGGGTACGTACCTGGCCATACTTATCTCTATTCCTTCAACCTCCTCTACTGTCCAACCCGATCCTTCTTTCGTGTAGTTAGACAGCGACTCCATTATTGCTTCTAAGGCTTCACTGAGTGACCTATCCAGATTCGTGGATTCTAATATCACTAACGACTTTGATCGCAACATTGCTGTCGTCATTACCTCGTCTTTTGACAAACTTACTTCTACCATTATGCTCGCTTTCAGGGCTCCTAATTCTTCTATACCTTTTCGGAGAGTCCTTTTAACCTTCCTTTCTGACTGACGCCAAAACTGTCTAACGTCAATCTCACCGTTACCGGGTATTGACACCGTGCTGAAGTTGCTTTGGGATTCCATCTATATAATAGGAAATATTTTATACCTAATACCAAGCACTTTTTAGGTCGTCGTAGTCGTACTCACAGTCCTGACAATGCCAAAACAATTTAACCTTAGTCTCAAACTTCTTACCACATCCACAATCATAACTGCTCATACACTTCGTCTTCATTTTCAAATGCTTTTTCAAATCCGCTTCTTTCTTAAAAGTTCTCTTACAATCTTCGCACTCCATATATAGACTAACATATTTGCGCTGTTGCCCCCAACCACACTTGGAGTGGGTTGTTTCCGTAGGTGGATTTTTGACACGGGTCTTGCCCGTGTTGAGATTGCGCTGGAACCCCCATTCCCTATACTACTGGTTTTTTCCCCCGTCCTGATTAGCAGGTTGCCTGTGGTAAACCGCGGGCATGCTACCTTCGTTTTTAGCGAGATACCTGCGGTAAACCGCTCATAAAATACCTTTGTTTTACCGGGTTACCTGTGATAAACCGGTTATAAAATACCTTCTTTTTTTCCTGACTGATTACTGCGCGACAAAATGAAAAACATTGCGCAATAGTATACCCAGGAGTCTTCGGGAACTTAGCAAAGAGACCTTTGCGGGTTTTCACTGTAGGGTTCAATCTACAGTCCGATAATTAGCATGTGCCAACTGTCAATCAATGTCACCATGGTGCCAAGTGATTAAGAGAAGGCGGAGCTAGCAGATCACGTGACGAAAATTAATGTCTACGCAGCTCTTTTTGGGTAACAGCTGTAATTCAAGACAGCCGAACTAGAAATATCACTGTACTCGTGAACAAGGATTTCGAGCCAATTTCTAAGCGGTGATCCTAAGCGATTATTTCTAAAATTTTCAAACTTCATGGGAAATAGAAGGAGGAAGAGGAAGACAAACACTCAAGGTATAGGCAGCATAAAGCATTTCGCTAGAAAATGCGGTTGAGGGCTAAATTTGAGCTCAAAGTGAAAACAAGTGTGACGTCATTACCACGTGATGGGAGAAGGAAGTTTAGTCTATATGTAACATATATGTCCTAGTGGCTATGAAATGGGAATCATTCTCTTAAGGCATGGGAGGTTCAAAAATAGTAGATGCTCGTCGTGCAAAAGTATTGGGTCGAGTCACCTTAACTTGAACTTGACAATATAGATATTCTTATAGCCTATAGTTATGTTACATTAACTGTTTTGGCTTTAAAGTCTACTACAAAGGAACATGAGGTACAATACAATATTTATTTTAAGATTCCATTTGATTAAAGAAGTGAAATAAATAATTTGCTAAGCACATTCTAGGTTTGATCTGATCTTTGCCGTTCGAAGCGTTATGATCTCCTTCAATTTTCTTCAAAAATGGCGATTCATTGAAAAATATTGATTGATTATAAAATCATAAAATGTAAAGCAATTCTGAGAGAGGTCTTGATCAAATATAAGCCTATACTTGCGTTTTAAATGAAGCATTTCGATTTAAAGCGAGTAATATTGAAATTCCCGTGCGATTTTGCATGTCCGTAAAACTCGTCGCGACAGCCTAATTACATATGCCAAAATCAGGACCGGAATTGGAATTGGAGTTTGGAGTTCCAGATTGAGTTATTCGAGGACTGATCAGTATGGCATACACGCTCTGCCTTTTTTGCAACTTATTTCCTCAGAGACTCAGATATTAGTAAACCCTTCCCAACCAGGTAACCCATTCTACCCTGCCACCAGGGTCTTGTTTATTTAAAACCATAGGTTAAAGACCCATTGCCACTTACCGTGATGCACCGCGGTCACAGATGAATTTCGTGGTCCATGAAATTCAAAGATTCATATATTGAATAATAACGTCATATTAAATCCTTTTCCGACATAGCACATAGCACAATAATGATTATTTTACATTCTTTTATGGCTTTAGGGACTATCTAAGAGTTTATTCAAAAGGTTGGAATTGTTTTTTCGGTGGTGACACGATTCAAAATGTAAACAAATTGTGATACATCACGGTAAGTGGCAATGGGTCTTTAACCAAGGGAACTATGAAGAATCAAGCAATTCTGAGAGAAATCCTGAGCAAACATTAGCCTCTTAAATGAAGCATTTCGATTTTAGGGAAGGCTATAAAATGTCCGTGCGAATGTGCATGGAGAATAACGTCACGACAACCTAATTACGTATGCCAAAATCCGGATTGGAGTTCAGTTAGTCGATGACTTTGACCAGTACGACATAAAAGCTCTGCCTTACTCACAGTAAAGGGCTTGGACACTGTCAGTTCGAAATTTTGCAGTTTTTATTACCACTTTTTCCGTTAGATTCTTAGAGACTTAAATACTAGTAAACTTTCCCAACCAGGTAAGCCGGTATACCCTGCCACCAGGGTCTTGTTTGTCCTAATTTCTATATTCCTTAGTTTGTGATGTGTGTAGGTCGTAGGTACTCATACTAGGTCTTTTCTAAGTTCTACAAATAAGGTTTGGGGATTTTTACATTTCAGGATTTGTGTACCGAAATTTTGGGAACGGGAATCAAAATTTCAATGGGTACGAATTCCCAAGCCAAGCACGAAAGATATATCCTTCCTCACAATCCTGTTATGCACTTGGCAATGAATGACGGAAATGCTTGAGTAGATATCACAAATATAGAACGTTTTCATTTTCTGAAACTGCATCAGCTCTCATCGTTGTGGTTATAAGCGAAAGAGCTCAAGCGAAAGAGCTCCAGCGAAGGTTACGGGTCGTGCAAAAATAGCAATTTCTTAATTGTTTCGATTTTTATTTTTGTCATTTGAACGTGCATAGTTTTGTGATGTTAGACTTCAGTACTAGACTCGGCAGTGGTTTACCAACTCCTCGAGTAATTGTAATTATATAAAATGGCATTGGACACTGGTTCAAGAGGCATCTATAGGCCATAACGAATTTTCTAGGGCAATAAAATATCGGAAGCTGTGGAAAATAACTGAGGTTGGACCGAAGGATCAGTGCTTTCTTCTTGTTTGCCGCGTGACTGTGTCATGTGGATCGGACACAACATATTCTATACTATAAAAGTAAATGCGAGAAGATTTCTGTGCATGATTTATTTGTTTGATATTTCGATCAATCTCCAGTGATCGTCATCAGACTGAATTATAAATCAAGTTCAAGTTATTATTGTTAGTTATTATTAACTATAATATTTATAACTATTTGAACTCGAATTATAATTCAGTCTGATGATGAAAGAAAGGAAGGAAGAAAGACAGAAAGAAAGAAAGAAAGAAAGAAAGGAAGAAAGAAAGAAAGAAAGAAAGGAAGAAAGAAAGAAAGAAAGAAAGAAAGAAAGAAAGAAAGAAAGAAAGAAAGAAAGAAAGAAAGAAAGAAAGAAAGAAAGAAAGAAAGAAGGGGAGAAAGAAAGAAAGAAAGAGAGAGAGATCTAGAAAGAAAGAGAGAAAGAAAGAAAGAAAGACATTTTAAAATATTATTAAAATAAAATTTTTGTCGTCCAAAGAGGTATTGTATCAAAACGGTATTAACTAAAAAGAAATTAAAACAACTAAAAATAGTAACGTTTTTACCTGTATGTCTGTATATCCTGCTGTTATTAGAGCGGAACACGAATATCAATAAAGGAAATGAGGAATAGTGATGCAGAGGGGATGTCTCGACATTATATTTTTAGGTTTTGCATTTTACATTCAAAGATACAATTCCTTAATTTTCCGGGTTCGCCGGGCTTAATTTTTTCCCCTTGTTGCTTTCTCTAATCAACACGCTTCATTAACCGGAAAAAATATTTTGTTGGAAAAAAGAATTCCTAGAGCGGATCAAGCGAAGCGCGAAAGTTTTGGACAATTTTAATAAGTGTAATATACCCTCTCCTCTGATTGGCCCATCCTTACACTGCTAGCTATAACGAGCTCCCTGATTGGCTGTAAGATTATAATATTTTGGTTGCTCAAGTTGACGTTGGTTTTGGTGCAGTCGCTAATAACTTGAACAAACTAAGGTCTTTTATCAAACTAAAATGGCTCAAAAATGCCATAAAACTTGCTTTTAAATTTGTACATATTGGACTGGCTATCTCTTTCCAATTGAACCGCGAAGTACCGATGTAATACCGTCAACAAAGTAAGTATAAATTGCCACAAAACCTCGAAAACAATCCATCTCTAAGTAACTGGACAAGAGTTTTGTTTGGATAATATGAGATGGAGTGTTTTCGTAATCACAAAAACCCTTGGAAAAATACTTTTTTTATAAGTCACTAATGCTTTTACCTAAGCCTTCATCAATCTATTCTTCCTTGTCTTTATCCTAATAATTCTGGCAAATATTACGTCTTTTATTCGTCGCTTGACGTTTTTCCAGCAGCAAAGTGATTTGAAGAGTTCGTGCAGCACAGAATATTTTATAACACACAGTATTTTTACTAACGTAAAAAACAGGCTGTCTTATTCCTTACTTTGAGGATTTTGAATAAATTTTCTTTTGTATTCCAAGCAGCTGCATATAAAAATAGAACGTAAACGTTATAGAAAATTTCTTAATGTTTATAGTTCATTGCGATGAGATTTCCGTTCACCGTCTCTGGTTTACGAGACAAATTAACGCATATAAGTTCACGTCGAGTAAAAGAAATCTTACTCTGTAAAAAACGTACTAACTCTTGAAGAATACTTTTTGTCTTCGTGTCGAAGTAAAACTGGGATGTTATGAATAGATATGGGTATTTCTGTCGGTGTTTATTCAAGGAGAATAAGAGTTACGATGATTGTTTGTAAGTAAGTAGAGGTGAAGCTTATTTTGATGATCAGTTGGCGGAGATGGAAGATCCTTTTGCCTCAACCGTTTAATCTTTACACGGACGCTGCTTGCTCAAGTTATAAGCCGCTTTAACCTACTGCTTTTCTGGTTCTGTAACCGTTAATACCTATAACTTATGGTTTGGTGGCGGTTTACGTGTTGCTAGCCAACCATTTTCTGATTTAATATTCTGTTGAAATATTTCAGTGTTCCGCATATTGCGTCGACCAGATACTAGTATTATGGCTGAATAAACATTACCTTGCTTCCTTAAAAAATGCCTGCTGAAGAGAAACGGTCCAGAGGAGAGGCAGAAACCGAAATCAGGTAGTGTATATATACCACAATTTATGTAGTTAGAGCAGTAAATAAGTACCTTATGCAAGGCTGAATAGACTTTTTCATAAAATAAATAAGCTTTTTATCGAAAAAAAAACTTACTATCATCACCATTTTTTCATAAACATCCCCTATTCCTCTTGTAAACAATAATTTTAGGCATTCAAAACCTCCCATTAATGATATGTTTTAAAGTAATGTTTAAAAATATTTTTTCGCGGTTAAAATTCGGTATTTTAATATCTGCCTTCAATGACCCTCGGTCGATCACGAAAAAAAATGATTTCTTTCAATAGGGCTTCGTTCCAAAATGCGGTTAACCGAAAACCAGTTTGATTTGTTTTCCAGACGATATGTCGCTGGGGATAAATCGTTCAAAACTTGGAGATTCGCCACGAATCCGATTATTCTGTGGTCAAATTGTTCGTTCATATTTTTTATTTGCCCGCGATGTTTATATCATGTAACGTGAGATCGGAACCCTTTGAGATCAATTGAGAAGCGATTGTCCCTACTTTAGACTCTACATAATTTCATGCTTTCCTTTGATGAATTTTTGATATTATCTAGTGCAAAAAAAGAAATATATAAATCAAGGTTTTTACTGCAATTAGGATTTCTGACAATTTTTATTTTTGTTAAATATGTCGAGAATAGTCGGCCATTGTTCGATCAATCGCAAGATGTAACTATATCTACTGTGTTTAATACCAAAAACAACTTAATCGCGTGCTACTTGGCACGAGTTTTTATTAAAAAATTTGCTCAAACCGGCGGACACGATACTTCCAAATTAAATACTATATTTAGGATACAACAGAGGCGACATCAGAAATTTGATTTCTTAATTAGTATATATATAAATTCGACCACTATTATGTAGACGTTAAAATATGGTTTTGCATAAAAGTTTGGTTGGGTAAATTAATATAACATAATAGGCATAATAAATAATTGATAATGATGTCGAAAATAGCTCTTTTTCTTTGAATGAATATGAACCGGTGTAATGAAAGTTTTTAGTAGCTCACTTGTTGCCATGGAAACACAGCTTGGGGACTTTAGATTTGTTGGCATAATTTTTTCTTTTCATAACAAGATGCAACTTAAAATTTAAGAGTAAACATTTGAAATTAAGTTTTCTTTTGTGGATTACTATAGTAATTGATACTATTTGTTGAATAAATACTTTGTATTGATTTTGTTTTGTCTAAGGTAATGTATAACATTCATTGAAACCTGCTTAGCTTTTTTGTTTTACTTCTGTAGAGGGATCATGCTGAGAATACTCTTCTGTGTTTTTGAATATACTCAGCCAGACAGTAACAATTAGATCGGTAAATCACAAATAAAAGGTTAATTTTTACTTGTCTTGAAGCTTGCATTTAATTACTGGAACACTGAAAGGACTTATCAAGAGTATTTAAACTGATATTGAAAAGATTCCATTTTCAATTAGTCCTCCAAATGAAGGGTTCATTTTTACTAATGTCTTGTAACTTGTATTAGATTAAAACTGGAACATTTAAATGGCTTATCATTTAGGGGTATTGAAACTGATAAGAAGAAAATTCCATTTTAAATTACCTTCAAATAAAGGGTTCCTGTTTACTTGTCTTGTAACTTGCATTTAATTATAATTGGAAACATTTGAATGGCTTATTAATTAAGAGTATTGAAACTGATAATGAAACAGGTTCCATATTCAATAATTACTCCAAATCAAAGGTTTATTTTTACTCTTTTTGATTTGATTGCTGGAACATTCAGATGACTTAATAAGAGTATTGAAACTGATAATAGAAAGGTTCCACCCATATTGCACGCATGTCTGCTGACACCAGGAAATTGTTGAGGGCATTTTTGACTGCTAATACCTCACATTTTCGAAGCATATAAGAATTTTGTCTTTGTATTGTGAATGAACTAGTTTTAATAAAATTTTTCAATAAGTTTTTGATAAATTTTTATTGCCTTTTTGTCCTATAGCAAGGGTCAAGAAGCGAAAGATTTATCAAGGCTTCTGGACCTGGTCAACACACCTGCCAGTAAACAACAACTGCCTTCTATCTCATGGGTTTCTGATGAAAATCAGAATCTCACTCAAGCAACAGTTGGCTGGAATAACCAGGGGAGCCCCCCTAAGGGAGGATCAGGAAGTGGACCTGCCTGTCATCACCAGTCTACTGAGTCATTGGCACTAGAACAATTCAGGTAATAGATTGTCTTTATTTTTTTTTTAAAGTGCTACTACGACGAAAATCACTCAAACTTGGATTCAGCTGAAACTTCCTAAGAATACTCTTTAAAGGTCCAATAATCACTGTATGAAGTGTTTTCTCGATATTCAGGACGAAAGTATGATATTTTTACGATTATTTTTTGGAGTCTGTGACGTCATACACTCAACATCAAACATTGCTACATATATTTCTTTGTATATAAATCCTTAATTTATTTTATTCCTATGAAGCCCAAAGGGTGGCTAATGTGCTTATTTCACATTACTTGTGACTATAATTTATATTTTGGGGTGTTTGGGTATTTCTTTCTCCCTTTACTACTGATATTTTGATCATAAACTACAAAGAAATGTATGCAGCGATGTTCGATGTTGAGTGTATGACGTCACAGACTCCAAAAAATAATCGTAAAAATATCATACTTTCGTCCTGAATATCGAGAAAACACTTCATACAGTGATTATTGGACCTTTAAAGAGTATTCTTAGGAAGTTTCAGCTGAATCCAAGTTTGAGCGATTTTCGTCGTAGTAGCACTTTAAGGAATGATGGTGATAGGAATCATACTTAAGGTCCTGTTACACGTTGAAACTTTTTTTTTGTGTGTAACAGCATTGCAAGACAAGTTTCAGAAGCAATTGCACCATGTAACACCCCAGCTTTGTGAAACTTTTGTCATTCTAAAGTTTCACAAAAAGTAGAACTGCTTCATACTTCGGCAACCGAAACTTGTGTCGCGAACAAGTTTCAGGACGAAATTGTGCCTTGTAACACCCCTGTGAAACTTGTCTCGCAATGCCAATGCACACAAGTTTCACCTAAAGTTTCAACGTGTAACAGGGCCTTTAGAACCAGAAGCTGGTGAATTTTGTTTCAGCCAATCACAGAGCATTTAGATGTTTTGCTGCAGGCCCTAATTTTCAGGCTACTGCAACCCAACTTTTGCATATTTTTCTATTTTCTTTTGATTAGAATATAATATAAGTGCCTACAAAAATATGGAAAGGAAAGCGAAAAAAATTTAACTTTACTGCCATGTTAATTTGCTTCATTCTTTCAAGCTCCAAGGACTGGACATTTTGTTTAACAGCACAGCTGGAAATATACATGATAATGCCTTATTTTTAATGTAATGATATATACTGTATTTCTAATTTTTAAATTTTTGCCTTCAGCTCAAGATACCAAAGTACAAGAAATTTCACATCTCATCCACACCACAGCTATTTCTTACAGGTATTTGTCCAAGCCTAGAGTAATTATACATGTATATTATAAATTGTCTTTCTATATACTTGATGATCACTTGTTAATAAAAATTTTTGATATTAAAACATTTAAAAAAATTCATCATAGGTGTTCACGTCCTTGGTTAAGCACAGAGTCTGCTGCTTGTGAGTACAGTGTAGTATCATTAAAATTATATAGTATTATAGAGAAATAATGACCCACAGAACAAACACACAAGAGAACATTTGTGTCTTTGTGTAATGAATGTTCTGGTTGAGTGATAGCAAAGATGAGTCACTAAATAGCTACTGTTTGTCAGTATCTACTTTGTCTTTATTTCATGGTTTTACTGTGCTCTTCATTGTTGCAATGTTACAACCTGAATTTGAATCATTAAAAATCTGATTCCGTTGTTTGTTTGTTTGTTCATGTCATCAGAGAATGGACACAGCGAGCACCACCAGAAAACATCCTTCGTGTTCTAATTTGCTTGAGGATGCTCATGAGGGACAAAGCATTCCAGGTTTGCCATTAATTTTTTTTTTGCATATATGTATTCACTTTTGCTGTATGTACAGCTATTTCAAAAAGAGTTTGGTGAAGGTTTTGTTGCATTCTGCATCTTCCATGCTGCATGTTGCATACTACATGTACTGGCAAGCTAGAAACGTATTATATTAATATGTGTGTAATTAATATCAGCACTGAAGTAATTACGCCAGAAAAGACATGTACTAGACAAAGTTTAGAATATATTCTATATCGATGTGACCTTTCACTGATTAAATTCACATCACCCATGCAGTTTGGACTTGTATCCAACATGTAACATGCAACAACTCTTACCAACCTGTTTTGAAATAACGTACTTTCTTAACAAATAATTTTTCCCCCATTTCAGGCATTATTTTTTGAACTTGGAGGAGTAAAACTCTTATCTGAGGTAAAATGTTGATGATATAATTTGTATAGGTAATATTCAGTAATATTGGGTGTTATTTTTCCAGCTTACACCACTTGTTATTTCTCAGAAAATTAAATTCACCACTTACATGTACAGACACTATAGTGTAACTTATGTTTTCTCTATTTTTTATTTCAGAGGTTGCAGCTTTTGACAGAGAATTACTTGGAAAATGGGGAGGAACAATTCACAGTTGACATCCTAAAAGAAATGACAAGTAAGCATGATATTTTAGCGAGTTAAATAAGCTAATCAGAATGTAGCTAAATGAAGGGTGTTGCTTAATTAGATGCATATGGTATCCAAGTTAAAAGGGGATTGCCATCATACCACAACTCCCATGCATCCTCCTCTAGAAAGTTTCTTTCCTTTTCTCAGGATATTTTCCAAAAACCTTAAAAATTCCAAAACATCTGGGGGGGAGGTGTTCTCTGGGTATTGTCTGGAACATTATGCTGGTAATTGGTATAATTGTCTTTACTAGAAATGGATTAATGATAAAGTTTCTATTCTTTTCCATATAGATATTTGTCAAAAACTATCTTCAGATGTGAAGCAGAGGGAATGGATGGTGGCTTGTGGGACTCACAAGGTACTGAAATCTCATACTAGCAGGGTAGTTTGTTCCCACTTATAATTACAGCTAACACCAAACACCAGAAATCATTTAGATAAGTATAATTTTCAAAGATTGTGATGGTCCAAAGTCCAATTACTTTAAAGCTATAAATGAAAAGCCCATGCATGGGCAGATGTAGGTAAGGGGTGCAGGGGGGAGAGCAGTGCCCCCCCCCCCCCCCCCCCCGCATACTACTGCGTTATGCATTATTGGTGCTGGAGTTTGAAAACATCCTGATAATAAATGGTGTTAACCCATTCCTAAAAATGTTCTGCATCTGCCCCTGAAAGCAGTAAATAAACAATTAACCCTAATCCATCGTGTTTTTTTAGGCCCTGATATTACTGTTATCAGCCAATGATGTCATGGTATTGCACTGTTCACTGTATGCCCTGATTGGATTAGCACAAAGGTAAATCTAACCACTTCCTAATATGGCTTATAGTAACTGTAAGTTAATAATTAACTGTTAATTCTTGGGGCGCAATACGACCACCTGACTCAAAATCCCTTAAGATATAAATAACAATGAAACAACTGCCATGTTGGTTGATCTAACAAGAGAAGCTAATGTTTTGTTATCATCAACCCACATAGCAGCTATGTACATGTAACTTGCCCCCCCACATATGCTTGTATATTTTTGCCATCCAGTTTACAATGTAAGTTAATTCTATTGTTCTTATAAGCTTTAAAAGATGTAAGGATACATTTTAAGAAAATGAACCATTTTTAAAATCATTTTTAAAATCATAATAAAATATAATTTTAAGACACAGTACTCAGCAGAAACAGCTTATCTACCTTTGGATTTAACAAATACTTTTTTTATTTCTGACCTTTTCCCTTCTTTCCATTTTCCATTACATTAAATCTTATAGCAACAACAACAACATTTTCCAAGAATGTTCCAGAAAATAATTGAAGATCTGTGCCCAGTTGTACAAAACCTGGATAGCGCTATCTGGCGGATAAATCCTTATCCAGTGGATAAGTCAATGCTGTTATCCAATAAATTTATCCACTGGATAAGATTTATCCGTCAGATAGCACTATTCAGGTTTGGTACAACTGGGCCCTGGAATAGAAAGCAATGGATCAGGCCCTTTTTGTTTGAACATTATTTGCCATCTTTATGGTCATCATCGCCTTTCTTCTTTTTTTCTCACTAGTGAAAAGCCATGTGCTCTTATTGGTGAGCTGAACTGCACAGAAACTATACTTAGGATTCTCCAAGATTATGATATGCTATCAAAAACGTAAGTTTGAATATATATATATATATGCCTCGGAAATTCCGTTGATACAGTTATTACGTTATTTTTTAAAGAAAAAATATATTACTCGATAAAATTGCAACTTTTTGTTGATATGCCATCTGATTATGTTAAAAAAATTTTCTCTCTGCTCAAACTGTTACTTGTAGGCAGTTATTTGAGTCATGACTGACAATGTTTTTTACTTCATTTGTGTCTGCAGGCTGTCAGCAAACCTTCTAAGAATATTATGCTCTGATAGCAACATCAGAGAACAAGTGAAAGTGTATGAAGGAATTCCAATATGTCTAAGGTATATGATCAGTGGGGACTTGACTGAACCTCCTAAATAAACTCTATCTAATTGTGCATATTGCATAGATTCCAAAGAGTCTAAATTTAAAACGTTTTTGAAGAAAATGCTCGTTGACCAAACTCAGTTCTTCGCCGCCTTCATTGCCACTCAATGTATCTGCCCTAGTCATTTACTTGTCATTTGTTCTGTGCGTACAGGTCTAAGGTGGTGGAGTAAAACCTAAGTCACGTGGTCCTTGGTTCCCCTTACAGTGCGACCCCGGGGGGGGGGGGGGGGGTACTCTTGCCCGTTTAGGGTAGGGATGTGCCGATGTGCCTACTGAACCCTGACCCTGTTCCAGAGTAAAATCGCTCTAAATTCATACCCTGTTCCAGAGCAAGATCGCTGAAAATCATACCCTGTTCCGGTATTGCAAAAATGGATACCCTGCTCCAGAGAGGAGAGAGCATGATTTCACATACCCTGTCCCAGAGCGAACGCGATTTTATATACCCTGTTCCAGAGTAAAATAGCTGAAAACCATACCCTGTTTGGCGGCACGTACTCGTATAGCGAATATAGGGGAGTACCCCCACCCCCCCCCCCTCCCCGGGAGTGTGACTATTCCAACCAAGGCCACTCAGACAAATTTTTATTCAAATATAAGGCAATCACGATTGAGCATTTAAACAATAGAATCCGACAAGTTTTCGCATTTTTAAAAGCAAATTTTTACGCGTGTGTATGCTATTCAGCATCTAAAGCGTGATCTGGGAATTTGATTTAAAATGGTGTCCTTGGTTGATGTGGTTGCACTGGAACAGCTATCAAACCTCAAATAATAGACTATAACTATAACCATGTAATTAGAAAATAGCTAGTAAAGTCCTCTGAAAGTCTTTTATTTTTAGTTAGGCCAACATTTATAACTCCTTTCCAAACTCCTGTAACCACTCCTGACTCTTGCATGACCATTGAATTTTTGATTGCAGTTTACTACACGAAGAAAACCTAAAATTCTTATGGAATGTGGTAAGTGCAACTCGGAATAACTAACCGGGAGAATTATTCAACTATTCATTTTATTGGGTTTATGAACTATGGTATGTATCATGTGATAAGCGAGACTGGATGAAAATTGAGCCACCTAATCCCTGGGTGGGATTACCTCACAATTGCATTTCAAGTCCCACTATCTCCTGGCTGATCCAGACCTAACAGTCTCTATAGAGCAGTTTTCGTATGACTGTGAAAGGTTCACGGCAAGAACACGGACGTGACACGGCAAGGGATACATCAGACCAATCATATGCTCGAGAATTTACTCTCCATTCAATCAAATAACTGGAACACGGCGAGGACACGGTCACGCCAAGGTCACGGCACTGTCAGACCAATTACATTGCGCGAGGAAAAATCAGCCAATTAAAATTCTAGAAAACATCACGGTCAAGGCGCGGCACGCTCACTTTCACAGTCTTTTCACAGTCATACGAAAACTGCTCAATATAGTAGTACCTAACTATGACTGGTGTATGTCTCTGTAGGTGTGGATTATTGTACAGCTAGCAGAGGATCCTGATTCTAGTAATGACATTCGACTACTGGGAGGAATTCCTCTTCTACTGGGCTTATTACAGTAAGTCAAGATACATAGGGACGATGAGAAAATACAAAGCTTTAGTCGGCTGTTAACGTATCTGTGTAACATACTCTCATATGTGTACCCCCTCCCCCTTAGAAAAAGTCGTACTTCCTCTCAAGAAGTGCGCGCCTTATTTCTTGTTTCAACAATCATGGTTGTTGTACATGTATATGAGTACAGTACTTATTTATATATTTTTTCTAGGGATCGTAGAGGACAGTCGGGAGAGATTGGTTATACAAACGGTGATGTAGCGAGAGCGTCAACTAGTAGTGAGGTAGGATGGATCCATTGATAGTGCCTCCGTTGAAACGTGGTGCCATCTCCGTCTCTGACAATATCCTTCCACCCTTCCAGTTTTGCTTTATATTTATTATTTTATTTCATTATTTTATTATACCCCATCCTCTCAATACGCAGTCTTTCGTTATAAGGGATTCATTGAAATTGTATACCTGTGTGTTTTCCATTTAGGCTGATAGTGATCCTCTAGAAGATCAACTCTCTCTTAAATCTGGTAGGTGTCATTTCATCCATTGGTACATTTTCTTTGACTGTGCACGAAGTTTCCGTAGTCGCAGTATTATTTTTTGTGTAGGAGAATATATATGAAGTATATACATTTGTACTGCGGTTGTAATGTATCAAATTGAGCTGATCCTCGCAGTATATCAAGCAATTTAAGCAGCTGCAAATTGAAAGACTCAGAAAAAATTCCGAGTCTTGGACGGGATTTGAACCCGTGCCCTGGCGATTCCGGTGCCATGCTCTAACCACTAGTATTATCTTGACAGAGACTGATATTGATACGTCTTCGCTTGGATACTAAATGGTTTAGTCCTAGTTATATTACGGCCTGGTATTATCAGTACTAGGTGTCGGAAGATATGGAAGATGGACGCTCAAGGAAATGAGCTTGAGACCCCAACCCTTTCGTTCCATCTTAGGGGGAGGGGGGGGGGGGCATGTATACCGGCAGACTAAACAGTATTCCATACAATATATAATCACTTTTTGTGAACTCTTTTTTACTTCAGCGGTTTGTGCAGCGTTGACTGAGCTGGTTCTCAACGATACGAATGGACAGCAAATCGTACAGGCAAATGGTGTCTATCTTTTGGGTCTGTTGATATTACCGCAAGAAACATCCACGAGCGAAGAAGCTGCGGCTGTTGAGAACATACAGGTATAATAGTGAATACTCGCACAAAATGTCTCCGCGGGGGGAGGGGGTAAAAATAACAAGGCAAAACAGAAGGAAAGCAAAGGAAGAGAGGGAGAGAAAAGAGAAGACAAGAGAAAATGTGAAAAAGGGAAGAAAAAAGCAAAATTCGTGCCATTATCTGTGATGGAATAGTAAATTTTGCAAATATTATTATTTATTAAAAATTTATTAATTTATTATTTATTTTATTAAAATTTGCAATATAATATTTATATTTGTAATATATTTTTCAATTCCTATTTTTCTTTACTTATAACAGAAAAGTGCCTTCAGAGCCTTAAGGTAAGAACTAAACCACAAGTCCATAACTACAATTATCAAGCTTCTGCGCAATTCTATTCTCTACTAACCATTTGTGTTTTTGAATTTAATTTTCAGATTTCTTTTCAGCATGGAAAGGAACAGACAATTATTTAAAAGGTGACTTTTATCAAGTAATGCATCGTTTCCTCGCGAGCATCCAGCTGATCTGAAATAGTGACGTAGAAATGACTTCACTGCAAAACTGAGTTGTCATAAAGCTTGCAAAAATTGACCGGCGAAAAACAAAAATCTGTCCACCAACAATAATAATATATATAACTTATTAGCTATTGTGTTATTGTTATCAACCTCTTATAAGCAAAGTTTCTTTATTTGGTGGTCTGGAAATCCATAATTTGAAGAGGAATAGTGACACCTCAGTTTTGCAAATTTTCTAGATTCTGATTGTTTGGCTAAAAACGTTTCTCAGATCACCTGCACATGTTTGATTCTAACCTTAGAATCCGTATTGCTACCGTAGGCTATTTCCTCCAAGTCTCTTTGAGAGCTTCATCGATGTTGGCCACTACGTACGGGACTTGAATGCTTACAAGAAACTTGTTGAAGAGCTTAATAGTGTATCGGTAAGAAGAACAATGATTTTATTACCATGTAACAGTTTTTTGTACTGTTTTGTCAAATGCTTTGAGATCTTTCGTGTTTTTCGCATATCATCCTGCCTTTTAATTTCTTGGACCATTAGGAGTTTGATTGATGAATGCTAAAACACCATAAAACATGCCTTCACTGGATAATTGAATGCGAAAAACGCGAAGAATTTCCACCGCCAGAACTAATCGTTATTAAAATGCTGCAGGGCAAATCATTTGTTTGTTTTGTCTGTTCTTCTGTCCGTCATTTGTTTATGCGTGCGTTCGCGCATGCATTCTTTAGTTTGTGCGTTAGTGATTTTACCCGTCTGTAGACCCCTTGCATGTGACGTCAAAACAGCTCAATTGGGAGGACAAAACAAAAGAATTTCAATCTCATGAGAATTGGAAAACCTATTGTTATGTCCTCCAAATTGAGCTGCAGTCCGACGTGCTGCAAGGGGTCTATTCTTTCGTGTACTATCACCATTCGTTTACTCGTTCACATATCAAAGATGCCATTCAAATGTCTTGTTAACATACATTGACAGGAAGAAGATATCAGCACCATACGTAACAACATCCTAGCCATCAATCAATACAAGGCGCCTATCAAAATCATTGGTTCATATGAAGTGTTAGAACTACTCGGTTCTGGTGCGTTTGGCAGTGTATTCAAGGTAATGTATAGCTTGTACGCGCTCTCTTACTTTATATCGTACACCATGCAACAATGAAAGAGAAACGAAGGGCTAATGTCGAAGAGAAATAAAAACGAAAACGCGTGCTCAAGGTATGTTGAGTTGTATATGATACGTACACGGGAAATTGTAAGAAGCCGAGAGAAGTACTAGGAAATTAAAAGCACGTGTCGTAGTATAGAGTGATTTAGAGTTTGTTTCCACACCGACTCCAATCATTTTCTTCCTTTTTTTTTTTTTTTTTATCCACGCGCGTGCTGGCGTCATTTCCTCACGATCTAAAAAAACTGACCATTCAGAGTGCGCGTTTTATTTGAATTATCTTATAATTCTTATTAGGTGAGAAAAAGGCACGGAGGACAGTCGATGCTTGCTATGAAAGAGGTAAGGTTTTAGCTCGTACTGAAGTATTTCCCAATTGATTGAGATTGTGGGAGGCACGAACTCATCACCGTTGTATAATGATCTCTGGTTTCTTGAAGCTATTAGTGTGTCACTACTTTAACCCTTTGAAAGGGATGCTGGTCTATTGTGGGTTAATGCCCCCTCCTTCAGTTTCTTGGAAGTAACCCAAAGTTTTTTTTAACTGGGTGGAGACTCGAGAGGGACTGTTAGGCAGTGAAAAATGGAAATTACACTTAGTTTTTGAAGCAAGGGTTAACTGATCTAAGTTATCCCTCAAGCTATTAGTAACGTTGTTTGCTTTCTAGATTTCAGTACACAGCCCCACACTGGGTAAGACAGCAAAGGAACGTGGTCAGAGTGTTGGAGAAATAGTGAATGAAACTATAATCATGAAAGAACAGGTAATAAATCGCGTGTTTAGTTCAGAGTATCTTATCTTTCTTAAGTCCAGCATATCAGGGTTAAGAGTAGGGGATGGATCCAGAGAATTCCGCCTGGCCAAGGTTAAAGCCAAGTCGACAGTCTTGACAAAATGATACTGTCATTGACCTACTGATGAGTTACAGTAGAGCAAAGGCAATTTCTTGAGAAGACCGAGAATCCCTCACAAAACGGGTCAAACTAATGAGGCTTTGAACAACTGACCCTTCTGCTAAGCTTTTTAAATTAATTTCCTTCCACAGTTGAGACATCCCAATATCGTTAGATATCATAAAGCATTTGAAGACAGTAAGTAGCTTGTGAATAAACAAATTTTGTGACACATAGCTATAGGTAGTAGTTAGAAAGTATTGTGCTACAAATGTTGTATTCTTAACGTGCAACCAAGACTTGGCCGCCATATTGGATGACATCAGGACAAAAGAAATCAACCAACATGGCAGCGATGAGGTCACATGCACCCCAAAATTAGGCTACGAAAAGTTTGCTCACTGAAAATCTCACACACACACAAAAACACGGTCAAACTGTACGACAGGAATACATTTTTATTATAGTTTGTAAATTCACGTAAATTTTTGCATATTGTTTTTCCAGAGGAAAAACTTTATATCGTAATGGAGCTTATAGAGGGCGCCCCAATGGGAGAACACTTTAACTCATTGATTGAGAAGCGTAGTAGATTTACTGAAGAAAGAATATGGCATATCTTCATCCAGGTATTTTAATATTCATAGCATACGAGATAATAGTCATTCATTCTCTTTGGAGTGGGACAATTAAGGGAATCGTATTCCTAAATGGACTTCCGCTTGGTTTCAGAATGAAATGAAGGCTTGTGGAAACCCAGAGTTGGCGGGTGCTTGTCTTTGCTATATTCATAATATTCATAGATTGTGTCTTTACTCACTGCAGATCGTATTAGGATTAAGGTACATTCATAAAGAGAAACACATCGTACACCGAGATCTTACGCCCAATAACATCATGTTGGGAGAAAACGATAAAGTTACTATCAGTAAGTTGGCTTCATGCTCTACCTGTTGTTTTGCTGGTTCGTTGGTTTACTTAATTCACCTGTTCTGATATTTTTCCACGATCATTGCCCATTTTTAGTACTCGCTCCATGAGTTATAGAACCAATAGAGATTTTGCACTATCACGTGACGGCAGGCATGTTAGATGGCAGGAACAATACAATCGTTTTACACGACAAAGAACTATAATTCAATTTCCAAGAGCAAATGAATTTTATTGCTCTGCCATCTAACCACAGGCAGCCCAAGCTATATTATGGACGTGGGTACTTGATGGTGCAAAACCTCTATAGTTCCGCACTGATTTATAGATTAAAGAAATAATTTGTCATTTCATCAGCCATTCCATAAGCCATATCCAAGAAAATGAACTGACCCCCGCCTCTTCAATAACGTCATACATTCCATAAACTATGTCACCTTCAGGTTTTACTCTAGAGCAGATCATATTAAAAAGCCTTCAAATTTTATCTACATATGACGCACCATTGTGATTGGATTAGAGCTAAGCTCTCGAACTGTGATTGGTTCAAAGGTTATAATTTCCTCACAATGAAGTTTTTACCCTCGCATGAAATTTACAGCCCAAATTATTCAGCTACATCGGTTGCGTATCACCTTTATTATAACATTATAACAGATAGTTTTTCTGTCCCTTATTTTGTGAAAATGGTCATACTAATCTGGTAATCCTTTTTTTTTTTCTGCAGCTGACTTCGGTCTTGCCAAGCAAAAGAACCCGGATGCAAGCAAGATGATGTCTGTCGTTGGAACGATACTCTACTCTTGGTAAGTGTAGGACAAATATCGTTAGATCATCCCCTGGAGATACTGCTTAGAATATATATTTCTAATATATTTTTTCATTTGTGCCACAGCCCTGAGGTAGTGCAAAGCCAACCATACGGTGAGAAGGCAGATGTCTGGGCCGCAGGGTGTATACTCTACCAGATGGCAACCCTAAAACCCCCTTTCTTTTCTTCCAATATGTTAGCATTAGCCACAAAGGTATCTGTCTATGTCTTGGATTTTTTTCCTCTCTGCTATCCAAAATATAGCCTAACACTGGTTTTGTATTGATTAGATTGTTGAGGCCAAGTATGACCCAATACCTTCGGGACAATATTCTGATAAAGTTACCGAAACAGTGAGAAGGTAAGGAACTAACCACCTAACAGTCTTATCCAACCCTGAAACAATCTTTAGTCTGATTGGTTAGGGTACCGCTATAATACTTAAGATCGAATTGGGATTATAATTATAACTTAGTACAATACTACCTGAGGAAAATCGGAGAACAGGCAACCCATAGAGCAAGAGAGACTGCTAGTAATATTTTTTATACCGAAAACATTACTGTTTCTTTTTTGTCTTTCAAGGTGTTTAACGGCAGATCCAAGCGAAAGGCCTGATATTGTGGAGGTTAGTCTAAAAGTATCGTGAAACAGAGCCGCTCTGTACCACACCCTACACCACACCCTACACAACATACACCACAGACAACATATACCACACAACGTCACATAATAAATCAGTGATTTCTCACAAACCACGATTTCACTGAACAACACCTCACATTACATACCCCACGGACAACATACACCACGCTGCATATCAAATCAGTGATATCAAGAGAATATTAAGTACTTCATATTCTCTTGGTGATATCAAATGACGAACCATTATACTCCTGACTGCAGCAAAACAAACAATACAGCATTATACGACACATTATACACAATTTAAATATTTCATCAAATTAATGCATTTTTCCCCTTTAAGGTTGGTTCAATCATCAGTGATGTGATGCTGGTATACATGGATAAACTGAGGGCTAACGAAATTAATCTTGAAAAGAAACTCGAACGAGAACGCAAGAGGACACAAAGGTAATTCAGCCAGCTGTCTTTCGTATTTCTTTCCTATACCATTCGATGGCACGAGAGAGAAGTAACTGCGCATGCTCGTACTCTGGTTTGGAAATTAGGTGGGAAATGTTCCTTTATTGGCGGAAAAAGCCTTTATCTTTATGTTCCTTTATTGGCGCGAAATTTGGGAAATTTTCCTTTTTTGGCGGGAAAAACCTTTATCTTTTTTGGCACTCGGATATATTACATCCAGTGCCGAGGGCAAGTGTTTGAATATTCTACCTTTAACGTTTTTACACTGGTGTCGATCGTTTTGCCACCAGGCGTACAACGTATATATCTATAACTATCCAATATTTTGTTTCAGGCATTACTTAGAAGCCACGCGGAACATGCAGAATTATCATCGCCTATTTTGGGCCTCTCAAGAACGTTACGATAAGCTTGTCAATCTATCAAGCAGCGGTGGAGCTGCTGGCCTTAAAGGAGTAAGGGACTCTGACACCGACATGGTCTTCGACAATGGCGACCAAGGCGAGCCTGGATCTACAGATGCGGGTATATTCATAAACACCGAATCCAGCTCAAACAATTCTGGATCTTCAGGAACAAGTAGTGATATCATCAATGAATCTAACATAAAGGCATTAAGCTCGTCCTCACCTAACTTATCTAGTACAAGACGCACTTCAAGAAAAGAACTGAACCCTCTAAAGACTCCCGGAGATAAAGGAATGAAAGGAACTCCAGAGAAAACTCCAATTGGTAGCAGATCTAAATACGATAAGTCCGGTGATAATTTCGCTATACCTAAGCCCCCAGGTCAACGCAAAGGGGCACGAAGACCGCTTAACCTAGAACTATTTCCTAGTAATAAAACTACGGGAACGATAAATGGAGGGAACAGTATAGCGATTTCTACTCCTAATTCACCCGTGGTGACTACGCCCAGCAGTGTTGACATTGCTGTTACGAGGAGAACGCAAAGCAGGTACGGCTGGATGTTTTGGCGCGAAACGCAATTCAAATTCCTGCAAGGCTAAAAAAGTTGACCACTTGTGACTTTCTGTTATTAAATCGCATAGATAGGACAGTTCACTCGTTTCCTCGATGAAATATGAGTGTTGTACTTACGGCAAGTCTATTTAGCAATTAGGCCTCATGGGCTATTGACTCATATGCCATGAGGGTGAGAGGACTAATTTAACTAGTCGGTCAAATATTTAGATGCAAACAAGTCTCGAATTAAAGTTAAATTCATTTTTTGGCTTTCAAAGCCGGCACTTTTCGCTACACTAGTAACTCATCCAATCAGAAAGCAGCATTGATGATAGATATCTAGTTGGATTTGCTATATATAGTCAATGATGCTGCATCTCGTTATTGTATAGAAAAGATTTCACGACTGTAGCATCGGCACTGCATGCTATATCTTTTTTCTTTCTTTTTTTAGTTCGTCACTTGAAGCATACAGGAGACAGACTTCTGGACAACTCAAATCCAGACCACGTTAGTACCATAAACTTACTGTTATAGATCTTTTTAGCTTCGTATGCAAATCGCAAATTTTCAGTTCACATGACATTACCTTTATCACGAGTATGTTGAAATATTTACACATCAACTTTCAAGAGTGGCATCACATGGTCTGAAATGTGCACTACAAACAGCGAAGCCAAAAGGTCTTTAGGTTACCAAAGGAATAAGAAAGTATACATATTGTTGATTCAATATTAATGTGCAAACTAAGCCACTTGCACTGGTGAGACGCATTGTTTAACCCCCTGAAACAAAGCAATACTCCATTAAGATTAGTAGGGTAAAATGTACTAGACAGCAAGCCCTTGCCTTCCAGTGCATTTTCCCCTACGAATCCTATTGATTATCTATATGATTATTTTAACTTTGGTTAAAACGGTCAGTTTTTTATTTTTTCGAAGTAATAAACTTTGTCGATAAATGATGCATTTTTACTTTCAGCCACTGCAGCTGCTACTCTTAGCATTTCACCAAGAAAAGTTCGACAAATCAACGATCCAATATCACAAATCTTAAATCAACTGCATAAAATCATATTTATTACACAGGTAAACCACCACGCAGATAACGGTCGTTTTTACTGCATTTTGCTGATACAGTAGCTTTTGTCCCTGTTGTTGTCATTGTTGGCGCTGGTGATGTTGCTGTTGTCGTTGTTGCTGCCATTGTCGCTGTTGCTGTTGGCGCTGATGATACTGTTTTTGGTGCTGGGGATGTCAGTGTTGGCGGTGGTGATGCTAGTGTTTTGTATGTCGTTGCTGTTGTTGGTGTTATTGCTGTTGTCGTTGTTGCTGCTGCTGTTGTCGCTGTTGTTGCTTTTGTTGCTGTTGCTGCTGTCGGCACTGGTGATGCTGGTGTTGGGGCTGGTGATGCTGTTGTTGCTGTTGGCGCTGGTGATGCTGTTGTCGCTGTTGCTGCTGTTGTTGCTGTTGCTTCTGTTGGCGCTGGTGATGCTGGTGTTTGGGTTGGTGATGTCAGTTCGGGGCTGGTTATGCTAGTGTTTTGTTTATGGTGGTGCTGGGTTATTTGATAGGTATTCAGCCGGTTATTTTGTTGTCTTTTTTCAGCTTCCTCCAACGTTATCGCCCAATCCACAAAGAAGAATAATAGAACGGTTCAAACGTGCACTTTTCGCGCCACAGAGCAGCTCATTCAACTTGAAAAGCGAAATTAAAAAGGTACATACTAACTCTATCAAAGGATAATTAACTAATAACATTATAACAATTATTCGTTAAACGTGAAGGGTATTTGTTCGTTTATTACGGTACATAATACACTATGTACAAGGTGTGCTGTACTTATTTCCACGCTCTAATGTTTATGTGTGAAAAAGAAAATAATGTACTCTGTGACGTGATTCAGTTACGTGGCTACCGAGATCAACTTTTGTCTATCATATACACTAGAGTTAACAACTAAATATCTCGCATCTTTAAGAGGTGCTAGTGTTCAAATACCGACCACCTGCTGCTCTCAGCCAGAAACCTGACAATCCTATTGAAAACTTGCGATTCAGCTGCACGAGACAGGAGATGACGTGGAATGAAAATCAAGCAATGTATTAACTTTGAAATGCATTCCGATTATTTTCGTTTTCGACATACGTCTGGAAAAATCGGCCCAATCACGAAAGTGACTTCCAGTGCTTACACCTTACTATTGCTCCCTATCGTTATAGTACGATTCATAAAGCGTAGTCATAAAATGTGGTATAGTTATACGTACTGCAGTATGGATATGTTTCCGAATTAATTAACACAGGCCACCCGAAGCAGGTCGTTTTATGTCTTGTGTCTTTGTTGTTCGTAGGTCATCGAAGGCTCACGCGAAGTTGTTGACCTTCACAGTTGGTTTGGCGATCCTTCATTCTTGGGTCACCAACAGGACTGTCCCACCGATAAACTAGGTACCTGACTTAATAACATGACGTCTAGTACTTGAATTAATGAACTGAACTTGAGCAGGTTCCCTAAGGGTGCCAGTTGTGATAATCAACTCAAGTATTTACATATTTTTTCAGCCAGCGGCACTGGATTAGAAAGTGTTGACAAGCAAGAGATTGGGATTACCTATGAAACAATACAGGTAGCTGTTTTCACGTTGTATAAGATTTATTATAAACATACCACACTAAGTCACGACAAGTCATATGACTGTAAAGAACTCAATGTACGGAATGCGGTGCCGTGATTTTGTCGGTGCTGTGTTCAAACATGTGTCTGAATGAGCTAGACTTGGTGAGCAGTGATTGGTTTAAAAGATGTCTTAGATTGCGTACCGTGACCGTGACGTTACTGTGTTCAAACATATCTCTGGATGAGCAGTGATATGGCGATCTGTGATTGGTTTAAAGGATTTGGGAAAGCTGCTGTATGTAGTCCACGAACATTGGCAATAAATACTTTATGAAATCAGGACTTTATGATGCAACAATACTAACATTGTTTACCCAACGGAAGCAATCTTAGAATAAATATGGAAAAAGATTTTCATGCTATTAATGATATTAATGTGATTTTTAGAATACCATTGAAAATGTACTGATGGAGAGCGGATATTACGATGTGTCACCAAGTGTACGGTAAGTATTACCTGCTATATATTGGAACCTGTATTATTACCTATTATTACCTGTATTATTCTGATAGACTGTAAGCTTCATCCTCTTAAACAGCACCATTGATCCACCTACGTATATTCATATTGTTAGAAGATAGGTGCAAGAGTGATTTTTACAATAACTTACGAATTTCTCGCGCGCTGATTGGTTATCATTTTTATCATCAAGAAGACAGACAGATAAAGGTGACGTCAATGAGCGCTCGCTCTTTCCGTTGGTTGTTTTGATCGCTAAAAATGAGAAGTTTTTATCGTTTTTGTTATTATTTTTTTATGTGTCTGTCCTCTTATTGACGATAAATTGCGTCATCACATTGTCAAGGTAGTGTGGATCCACGAGGCGTGAATTGCCAATGATAAATTTAGTATGTTCAAATTTTAAAAATTCAAACTTAGTCTTGGACACTAGTTTGGACTACAAGTTTTTCAGGCGGTATTTTAGAGACATTTATTCTCTTTCTGTCGCTTCTTGGCTTCTCCGCAGACTAACAAAAGATTTGTCCTGTTTCAGGAATAGATCAGCTCCACTGGGTCCAATAGGGTCATCGTCTAGTGCTCCTTCCAAGAGAGGATGTATATCATAGCACCAGGTCAAACCAAAATACCAATATAGAAAGTAATATATAGACAAATATATGTACATCGATCATCGTCACTCTATTAAGACGATCTTCTTTGTAGAATGAAGTTTCAGATGCACGGCGCATAGATGCAAACCATCTTTGTGGGCTGACTTGTAAAGGATTCATAATCTGCCCCATCATCTGCGCTGTCAGATCAGTTTTCGTCAAAAATGCAAACTCTTAGAAATTCCGACCTTTTTAATTATAATATTGAGCAATCAGAAATCAGATGTGGTCGGATTCTTCCAAAATCTTACGCTTCTTTTAGGAGACCCAATGAACATTTGCTCAAAATGAGGATGGTTCGGTGCAACGTTCGTAGCCTGTAGTGTAAAGAAGCGCAAGGAAACTAGACCGGGGAAAGTATTACCAGAAGAGAGGCGATAGGATAGAGCGCTTCTTTTAACTCTGTTACCCCTTTTGGAGTCCTTTCCCTCTGACAACTCCCTTCGCAACGTTAAGCTAGCTACGCTGACTCAAAACGCTTTCTTTCATGTCTCGACGGCAAAAAGATATTTTTGCAATCGAGACAACAAGAATACATAAATGATATTAATAGATAGTTATTAACACTAATATATTTTTATAGAAATCGCAAAGGCTTTCTTAGCAGGCAGTTGATATAACCGTACGTGTTCATATAGACAACGAATTACCAAACATAAATTAATAGATAACTAACAAGTCTAGAACGTCAAGGAATGAGAACGACGTGAAGACTCAAATATGAGTGTCACTCGATAAAGAAACAAAAGCACAAGTCAGTGACTATTTAGCTTAGATTTAGCAGTAAAATAACAATGAATGCTCTGTGAAGAGAGAATTCTTCGATTGCACATTACGTCATTGCGTCCTCTCGGGGCAGCCTTGGTGCCATTTAACAAACGATTTCTTATTAGCATCCATTGTTAACGGCAACACAATGGCCACCATGCTTTCGTCTCGTAGCTCTCTTGGGAATGCTTGGAACCCATATAGAGGTTTTGCAGCATCACGTGACAGCAGCCATGTAAAATGGCTGGAACAATACAATCGTTTTACATGAGAAAGAATTCAATTCCCAAGAGCAGAGGGATTTTATTATTCTGCCATCTAACCACAGGCAGCCCAAGATGTATTATGGGCGTGGACTTCGTGATGGTGCACATTTTTTCAAGAAGTTTTCAATACGGTACATAGCATTCCTTTTACCTGATTACATTCTTATTTATTGTTTTCTTCGATTCGTAAATCTTAATCTATTCTTACTGTACCTATAGCTAGATTTTATTGTACCGGCGCTGGCGCACGGTGTATCGCATTGGTCCTTGGCCGTTTTTTTCGTGATTATTTCCATTCTAAGTAATGAATGTAGCTTATATTCACCTAGGGCAGTCAGACCAAGGGTTGTTAGTGACTGAATTACTGTTTCCATAGAACCATTCTGTTTGAGTCATCTTTGTAAGTATAGAATATGCGCTCGGAAAAAAATAATTGTATATTACGTAGAATGCATGTTATTTTGGCGTTATGTTTATCCCCATTACAGACCACGTACCATTGGCAACAAGACAATGTTTCAAGGTTTTCTCTCCGGTTTTCCTCTAAATTCCGATTCGATCATGGAACAAGGGTCAAATGTTTGTTAACCACTGACTATTAATTGCTACCCTCGTGAAAACTAGGACGATTTGTTCGAATCTGTAACCACCAAACAATGATAAGAACTTTCATGGGAAAGATAACGGGTCTGAAATAGGAAAAAACCCTATTAATTTGTTCTAATTTCGAGCAGGATGGTTCGAGAGGAAACAGACATTCATGGTGACAGGAAAATGGTTAAAAACTGATTGTGGAAGATTGCAGGTTAAAATAATTAGATGAGTGTTGTGTAAGAATCAATGATTGTCAAACATTCCCCAAAGAGACACGGTGGCCATGTTGGTGGTATTTAATATCTCCAACATGGCTGCGATGATGTGACTTGATGGCGAATAATATGTGTACTGCTTTTTGGGGTTGGTCAGTGGACATTATACAGTAGGGATGTAACAGCGTGTGAAAAGATATTATTTTTAATATTATGAACTACAAGTTTTAAGTGTGTGAAATATTAAAATATAGATCTATAAGAGAATGATATGGCATTTAAAATATTCTTTAATCACGCTCCCGTCCTGTTGAATGACAATGTGACAAGAAGAATCCGCTGACAATGATGACGAAATTTCCGGGCGGCGCACTTTCCGGACTTTCTAAATTACCGACCTCACATTTTAAAAAAACTGATTTTAATAAACCAAAATTACAGATTCTTTTTAAAAACTGTTTTATAACTAAGCAAATAGCCCTAAAGGTTGTGGAAACACTAGACAATTTTCTTGCCTTCTTGTCCTACAGTATTATTGCGCGATTAAAAACAACACCTTTAACAACACTTTGCAGTTACATCAACAGGGTAGACCGCATGATGGCGTATTTGAGATATCTGCTGCAGAAGACGCAGGACAAAAAGAAAGTAAAGTTTATTTAATTTTTCGATTTTCTGTTCAGATAGATCAATGGATGTACCTTTAGGCCTTTTCTTAGTTCGATAAACAGGATGCATTGTGGTTTAGCTTCGGTACAAACAACAAGGCATGAGGAACAAAGGCAATTGTACCGAAGATATGGACCACAATGCACCATGTTCTCTATTTCAGAAAAGGTCTATAAATAAGACAGCCAATCTGAATTCACGTGTACGGTGTTGTTTCAAACACACGTGCACGTTGTAACAGGCAACACGTATATGTGACGTCATTTGTCGTCACATGTGACGTGTGTTATCAACGCGACGTCATAGCCGGCATTTTGGGTAAAGTTACAATAGAAACATTAACAGTGGGGACACTAAACGTTGCGCCATGTCTTGTCTATTTCATTTTTCTGCTTAGTCCTTTCCTATTGTATAGCCCTTGTGAGTTTTCTTAACCTAGAAAGGGGATCCATAAAAATGTTTGTAAACTTTAGACTAGATGTATGACATAAAAAACCTTACGGTATGGGCCCACGCTATGACCGCTGTGTTCGTGACGGCGACGGTGCTGCGTTCAACTCTTTTAACTCTTTTATTTAAATTGGATTCCGAAATAAATCAATTAAAGACCCATTGCCACTTACCGTGATGCATCACAATTTGTTTACATTTTGAATCGTGTCACCACCGAAAAAACAATTCCAACCTTTTGAATAAACTCTTGAAAGAATGTAAAAGAATCATTATTGTGCCTTAGTGCTATGTCGGAAAAGGATTTAATATGAAGTTATTATTCAATATATGAATCTTTGAATTTCATGGACCACGAAATTCATCTGTGACTGCGGTGCATCACGGTAAGTGGCAATGGGTCTTTAATCAAGACAACAAAATGAACACCATCCGATCAAAACACTTAATATATAAAGTCCCTATACCGTACTAAGGCTTCTCCAGTCATAATTAAGTTCCTCTAAAGACCTCCTCTCCCCACTAGTCCAGTTATAATAGCTTTACATCAATCTTTATTTATTTACAATGCAGGAGGACCAAACATGTCATCAGGGGTGGTCGGGACTACTTCCTTTTCGGGCGTTGGTGGGATCCGTTCTTTAGGGGGGCTTGGGTATCGTCTTACGGTTCTGGGAATCTGATCTGTTGGCTTTAGAGCTGGCTCTCTCCGCACAGGGCAGTTGCACGCTTCGACTAAAACAACGAAAGCATTTAGTTGGATAGTAGAAGTAGAAACAGAAACATGTATGAACCACTCTGATCTCTTATATATTTTTTTAAGAAATAACTGTTATAATTATGACGTAAGAAACATATTGGATGAAACTGGGCAAAATATCGATATTGGTCAGTGACCAGCTATCCGCTATGTGCCTGTATTATTCGTATTTCCTAGTTATTCCTTCAAAAATTTAATTCAATTATTTTATCCTCAGAACGATACAGGTCGCCATGTTCATAGCCATTCCGAGATCGAGAAAAAAACTGGGTCGAGTTGTAATCGCAGTGTATTTTGGGACATTTTAGGGAGCAAAATAGATGCCTTTTTTGAAATATGTCCACTAAAACAGCGCCACAGTGCACTGCAATGCCAACTTCGCCCAGTTTTTTATTCCTCAACTTCGGAATGGTTATAATGGGGAAGATAATGAGGCTTGACAAGATTCTAGGCTCAAAACCCCTTTCCCTATCGATCTGCTTCCTTCATGCGGTGATTGTGAAACTAGAGCGCTTGTTTTTTCATATTTCAGTGATTTCAACAACTCGGCAGGTTTTTGGATGTACGCAGGCCACTTACCTCTGTCTTCGAGTTCTTTCACTCTAAAAAGCAAAGCAGAAAACTCTTCCATAAGGTCTTTCATATCCATAGTCTAAAAAATGACCGAAACAGATTACTGAATAAAATCAAAACAAATGAATAGTCAAACAAAAAATCTTGAGTTCAAGCTAGCATATTCAATTATATCAATCAGCCTTTCGTATTTGAAACTGTTGTTCTATTGGCAACTACCTTGACAGTTTTTAGCGACTCAGCGGCGAAAACACTCATTTTGGCGTCTTGAAAATATTTTGCAATTTCGGAGGCCACTTGTCAAAGTCCCAAAGAAATTAAGGTTTTAGCACCAAAGGACCCTTCTCAAAATTATCTTGAATGCGAGGCTAATACGAAAATTAAAAAGGAATCACCCTTGTCCTGGATTGAATTTGTGGCTTTTGTTTTGTATTTTAATATCCGTTCAAACCTCTCGGCCAACCTCCCGTTAGCGACCACTTGGCAATTCTCCCAGAGGATGGCCATCAGCCAGCCGGCTTAATAGCGATAAAATATGCTGGTCCAAAGCCCAACTATAGACAAAGGTGCTACCACTAATATCGATTCTCTTCCAGTTGATGGGTGAACGCGGCGAACAAAGCATGAGTGGTAAAATGATCGGCCCTAAGCATTTTTGGAGCTTGGAAGAACGTAAGTAAACACGGCGATAAAGTGAAATAGTTTTTTTCTTCCTTTCCATATTTCTGCTTCTTGTTGACACGTTAATAGAACACAGAAAAATACGGGTTGGGTTACAGTAGCCTGGGAATGAGCGCCGGCGGCAAAACAGCTTAACGCGCTGTGATTGGCGGAAATATAGTTTACCGCTCAGCTGGTTAATGCAACATGTATTGTCTCTTACGGAAGTAGGATGTTCTCCGCCAGACACAACAGTTGGGGATCTTCTTCCAGGTATACCCGGTACACCCGGGAGTCCCGGGGGTCCTGGTTTTCCCTGGATGCCAGGTAGTCCTCGAGGTCCAGCGGGGCCAACGATCGATTCACCCGGACGGCCAGGAAGCCCTAAGGATCCTTTTGGGCCAGGTATTGATAGACCTACAAAATGAACACAACAGATTTGGACGACCGTGGTATACAGTCCTTTGACTAAACGTTGTCGTTGGTTGGATCATCCCTACGGGCCTAGACCGAAAAGGATAACGGGTAAATTAACACGAATAATTAATTGTTCTCTATCAGTCGGTGACACAATGCACAATGGAGGGCAAAATGCACAAAGGAAAGCAAGAGGCGTTTCACATCATATTCCATAAGGATGTTGTCCCAAATATCGACAACGTACAGGCGCTAAAAGATTATCTGCTTGAGCGCTGTTCAGACGAGTTATCGCCGGCTACAGATAGTAGCTTCGAATTAGGTTACTTTGGGGATAAGAGCCAAAACTTTAGTATTTCCAGTCCAGTACAACTTGCTTAAGACGTGTTAGATAACATATGCGGCAGCTAGTATCTGTGAATTAATTATCCTTATGATCCTTTTCGGTCTAGGCGCGTAGGGATGAAGCCGATCAAACGACGTTTAGGCAAAGGACTGTATAGCAAGACATACCACAAAAAAGCATGGTCAACTTTTAAGATTCACCAGCCACATATTAGCCATTCTGAAGTAAAGGAAAAATTCGGGTCGAGTTGGCATTACAGTAAGTTTTAGGACTGTTCTAGGGGACGAAATATATAGACGTCATCTTGGAAATTTGTCCCCCAAAACAGGTCCACAATGCATTGTAATGCAAACTTTTTCCCCTCAACCTTGGAATGGCATATAAAGAAACATGTTCATAGAAAGAAAGCATGTTAATTGCAAATCTAAATTTAAACGGTCTAGTACGAGGGAAAATAAGGCGTGAAAAGTACCTGGTGGTCCGGCGGAACCCTTGGGTCCTGGGGGTCCTGCGGAACCCTTGCGACCAGCAGGTCCATCGGCACCCTGGGGCCCAGCAGGTCCTTGGGGACCGGGTGGCCCGGCAGGTCCGCGGGGTCCTAATTGCCCAACTCCATTAGTTAAGTGTGGTTTGGGAGGAGAAGGTGATCCTTTCAGCAGCTAAAGAATAATGAAAACATTTCGTGAGGTAAGTTTGTGGTAATAACTTAGCAATGTGCTTAGAGCATCGCATCTGGACAATTGCTGCCCCATAACTGCATAAACTGGACCCGCCACAATCCTCTGAATAGTGGGTCTATTTTTGTTGGTGGGTCCATTTTTGGACTACACAATGGCTAGATTTCAATTAGATGACAAAAGTCTGTCCATCTCAATATTGCTACAAATCGTGTGTTCGACCCGAAAGAATTCTATTGAAGACTTGCATTTCCGCTGATGAACATTCCACGCGTGACTGGTGTTATGAATTAGCCCAGTAATGTGACCTGGAATCGATTTCCGATTGAACTCGACGTCTTGTGTGCATGGGTAGAGCTTGTCGGTTGTCCTATGCTTGGCAGAGTTCTTGCGTAATCTGTCACATCATTTGGAATTCACAGATTTCAGGGGCGTACGCATAGGGGTGGTTAGAGGGTGCGTGTAAAATTAAATATTATTTTTGCGAGGGAGTAAGGAATGGATAATGAAAATTAATTAATTAATTAATTAGTATATGTAAAAAATAATTGAAATAATTGGACGAGGAAAATTCCGAGGACTGACAAAATTGGATGAGGCCGTAGGCCGAGTCCAATTTGACAGAGGAATTTTTCGAGTTTAATTATTTCTTGATTGGGGAGCATGAAATCCCATTACCTATTAATTATATAGCTGCCAAATTAATCCCATATCAACAAGACCTGTCCAATTAAGAAAATAATTGGACAGTTACCAACATAGGATTAATGAGAAGCTGTATTATTAAGATACAAAGATGAGAGTATGTGGACCGCGTGGCACTAATGAAATAGTAGAAGATAATAATTAATTTTTAAATTAATTTTTCCGAATTTAATTCCAAGGGCTTTCGCCCGGAATAACCTCGTTCCCAAGCACTACAACTTACCTATATTATCTTCTACTATTTCATTAGTGCCACGCGGTCCACATACTCTCATCTTTGCATCATAATTACCGCGACCTAACATCTATTTCACCCCGGCCTGCTCTCAGTCTGACCTCTAGCTCAGCTGGTAGAGCATCGGTAGTACAATTCCGAAGGTCGTGGGTTCGAATCCCAGCGAGGTCGGAAATTAATTTTTCCGAATTTAATTCCAAGGGCTTTCGCCCGGAATAACCTCGTTCCCAAGCACTACAACTTACCTATATTATTAAGATAAGTAATTTTCCCCTCATTAATGGCCCTTTGGTCTATATAATGGACCCATAGCATATGAACTGTTTTGTATGGGTTTTTAAGCTAGGGCAAAAAGAAAAGATTCAACAAATTGACGTGGGGGTGTCTTTAGTCTTATCTTGCACATGTTTTATATTTATAGAATCAAATTAATAATAATCGCTGTTTCAAACTTCACAATAAGAGATGACCCCAGTGAATTGAAGACAAGCGCCTTACCGCTATGACTTCACCCCACTTAAGATCCTAAAGTAAGAAGATTTCTAATTAAACTAATATTGAAAGGGTTGTGACATTTGATTATGTTGATAATGTTACCCTTTCGACAGCTTGGAGTCTCTTCTGCCAACTATCGAACACAGTGCAGTTAAAACATGCTATGGAAACAAGAATTACATCGTGAGCGTTTAACTTCACCTCTAGCTCAGTGCATAAAGAGTACAAATATCATCATCATTCTTACTGACATTATATAAGAAGTGGTTTTCATGAGTAGGAAACAAACGGTATTGACTTACAACACTAACACGAAACGACCTGCCTGGAGCGTGCATAGGAAATATAGTGCTGACTTACAGCACGTACATGGTGCGACATGCCGTAACCTTGAAATGGCTTCCCGTTGTCTTTCAGTAATTCATCCAATATAACAACGTGTAGTTATGGACAAACCAACAATTAGAAAATGACCCAAAATTACAAAAGTAAGGGTTCTTTGAAAGGAATTTGGCTTTCAAGCCCCCCACCGTGTCAACAACTTTTGGCAGGGATTGAAGATCTTCCTTGTCGACCTCATATATACCGCCATACACACTTTTCCTGAAATGGTTCTGGATCCGCCTATGAGGGGAGACGTGTACAACGTTGTTCGATGTTTTAGTTGTGCCAACATATTTTGGCAGGGATAGTAGATCCTCATAGATACCGCCTAGCTAGTTTGAGTATGAGGTATGAGTAGGCAGCAATAGGTAATGTTCTGTCTTGAACTTACTTTTATCACACCTGGGTCCAGAGAATCCTGGACAACAACCTCGTACAGTGGTATAGACGGTCTTCATCTCGATTTTGTATTCGGGCAAATATACCCATCTGTATACGTAGATTAATACCATCACATATGAGTGAGCGCCAAAAGGTATTTACTGCCTACACTTCATACTAACCATCTCTCATGTTTGTAAATTGCATAAAGCAATCTGTCATTCACAACTCATGTAAAGCGCCTTTGATTATATCCGCATATTAAAGGGCGCTATATAAATCATAAATCATAAATCATAAATCATAAATCATAAATCATAAATCATAAATCATAAATCATAAATCATAAATCATACTGCTTAAAATACTTTTAAAAGGAGATACAAACACTCTGGTAGGGAAAAAAAGAATTTTGTATTTCATCCTTACATCGGATTCTTGTTTACGGCTTCTCTGGCATGAGGTGACTAGGCATATTATATACAATACACTATATAGTATTGCCTGAGTATCAGCCAATCAGATTACTCCCAGAAATCCCCTCTACACACGGCGACCGCGCGCCAAAAAAACCTGGAAGTTCCGGCATATGCCTCGCACAACTATACGTCATAGCTTTATGCGTGATTTATATAAAGGTACATTTGACACGTGACATTCCCCTACATGAGAATCATCTTCATGATGATGGTGGTGGTGGTGGGGATTTCATTTATGATGAACATTCAAAAATATTTATATAGATATATGAAAATGATAAACCTCCAAGAGTGGCATCACATGGTTTGTAATGGTACAACAAACAACGAAAGTAAAGAGGTCTGTCTATTAAGCCAAGAGTAATTATATTGTCCTTGGCGGGAACGACCGTGAAACTGGAAATGAATTTTCTCGCAAGGGGACTGCCAAAGTTTTTGGGTACACAAGAATGTGTTGCTATTTAGGGTTAAAGGGGAAAAAACCTCAAAATGTTTGTATCTCTTAAAGTATCTTTAGAATGAGAAGAAAAGGCGAAAATGAGGATCGGTCAAAACTCTGACTATAGGTAAAAGTTCCGGGTCACCCCGCATCCAGGTACTAACCATGCTAACCAAGGCTTTACTCAGTGTGGCGTCCACGGATTATTACTACTGTAATTAACATTCCACCACAATCTATCAGTCCTTCGTTAATCTACTGAGCCGGCTTATCCTGAGGGGTTTTTTCTTACCTCTGACCGGAGCAGAATTTCTGGAACAGGTTGCCACAGTAATAACGGTAATTCTGCTTAACCTTCTTGTTGACAGCCACGGGACAAGGTACTTGACGCGCAGTTTCAAACAAGCAAAATCTTCCTGAGCCACCATGACCAGTTACAGAACCTCCGTCTACCTGGATGGTCGGGTTCTGGTCGGAAGTGCTAGTGGTCGTGTAAGATAAGGGTTCTGCTGGAGGTCTGTTAACGGGTGGCTTAGAGTTGGCGCCTTTGTAAAGAGGCAAATAACCATAACCTTGACTGAAAGGTAATAGGGATATGTCGTGATTAAACTATGAATAGAGAATAAATAGAGAAAGAAAGAGTCGGTGGTGTAGTGGTAGTGTAGTCGTCTCTTACTTCTGGGGCCTCAGGTTCGATTCCTGAACTTGACATCACATGTGAGCAGAGTTTGTTAGGCCTCTCCCTTGATTCGCCGATTTTCTCCGAGTTCTCTGTGGTTTTCCTCCCTCGACCACATCTAACACACTAATTATATTCCCATTTGATCTGTGAGTTAGCCGTGACCCGACACATATCAGCTCATGATCAGAGATTGTTTCAGGGTTTGATCTGTGAGTTAGCCATGCCCTGACTTAGATAAGCCCAGAGATTGTTTCATCTAGGATTTGATCTGTGAGTTAGCCATGCCCTGACTTAGATAAGCCCAGAGGTTGTTACAGGGTTTGATCTGTGAGTTAGCCATGCCCTGAATTAGATCAGCCCAGAGATTGTTTCATCTAGGGTTTGATCTGTAAGTTAGCCATGCCCTGAATTAGATCAGCCCAGAGATTGTTTCATCTAGGGTTTGATCTGTGAGTTAGCCATGCCCTGACATAGATCAGCCCAGAGATTATTTCATCTAGGGTTTGATCTGTAAGTTAGCCATGCCCTGACATAGATCAGCCCAGAGGTTGTTTCATCTAGGATTGGATCATGTTTTCGCATTAGTATTAGCCATTCCGAGGTTGAGGAAGAAAGTGGGTCGAGTTGGCATTACAGTGCATTGTGGGGCTGCTTAGGGGGCAAAATAGAAACCATATTGGAAATAAGGAGGGAATTAGAGGACCTTTGAAGCCATTCTCTGCATCCTTGTGTAAAGATAATAGAACGTCTGTCACTTGCATATACAGGCATATGGTTAAAGTATGTCGCATTCCTGTGGTTTTCATCGACATTGTTATCGATTTTATTACAGGTTAAAGCCTGACCACTGATTTGATAGCGATAAGGCTATTCCTCTCTTGAAATTCAATGCTGGAGTCAAAAGATGCGGCTGATAACATGCATTATAGATAGAGATAAGAACCCCTTGACTGATTCAACTAAACCCCGGGTCATCATCTTCCTGAGTAATTCATGCAATCGCAAGCGTAGTTACAGTCACAGATAAGATTCGTTACGGTTACAACATGGTGATTTGCCATTCATACGAACCTCTCTAATGATACTCTAAGTATCTAAACTACCCATACATTAATAATTCATTAGTGACCGCATTTCCTGTTGTTGAATTCCATCACTATAGGACTGGATGGCTGGAGGGCGTATAATCAACCTTTGCTTCCGGATTCTGCAACAAGATTGCCATAATTTGCTTGTTGTAAATTCACTAAGGCATTCACATGTTCACATGACATTGATGCAATTGAAAACTTATGTTGGAAAAATTACTTTGTTAACTTAATTAGTTTTGTTTGCCAGAAGATTTTCCCCGAGCTAAAATTCCGAAGAAGTTGAAGCTGTCACAATTTCTTATTTTCCCACTGAAAAAAATCAAAAATTACAAAACATTGTTCATGTCCTTGCGTTTCGATCAGAGCTTAAACCATTTTTATTAATATGTCACCGAAAGATTTTATACTACACTAGTCACTACAATTTCATTTTAAACTACATTAAAATGTCGTAACTCCTAATTTTGAAAAATTCCACATCAATTTGTCTGCATTTTTTTTTTTTATATAGATAGAATGCTTGTATGTTTTTTTCTTTCTTTTGACTAGGTTTTTTTATGCGTATCTGACGGTGTGGTTGTGGGTTGAGAGTCGTGATAAACTTCTGCTGAGCAATCAGAAGTACTGCAAGAACAACACTGGTTCGTAGCAGCTGCAAAAATCATCGATGAAGCTTTGTAAACAAAGAACAAAAACGGTGTTGTTGTTTCATGCTACAGAAATGATCTCAAGTAATTAGCCAAGCACTTAAACCGTACTACGTAGATAAACTAAAACAAATGCAAAACGAACTGAATGATTTCAATCAGGCAGACTAAGATTTGATAAAACTAATTCAAAAATTCATTTGAAAATATTGAAGTTGATATGACTATATTATTTAATCCACCAAATGTTAACTGTCTTGTTTGTTTTTTAATTATATCTTTTGAGTAAATCCCTCAAATTCTTTTGCCGTAGCCAGCCGGCGAGCGGTCGAATAATCTCAATGGCTTAGCGAAAACATAAATCGCTTAAAACTGATTTTACTCTGTGACTTCTTTCGCGTCAAGAAATCGCCTTTTAATAACGGTAACTCCTCACGTTTCCATTCGTGAAGACCCACGAGTGTGTGAGTGTGATGAATATGTGCCGCGACTTCAACCGCCACTATAAAACTCACGATTACTAAACTAGAACACTTTGGTATTATTTTGACTATTTTTAAATCTTCCCACATTGATCACTGAATGAATGAAATTCAATGATGTAACTCTACGTACGGGAAAGCTAACTGACAATGTGCCAATATCTATCTAAGTGTCCGTATATAAAATAGATAGATTTGAAATGATTAACCTACCTTTGCTCAGGTCTGTTGTTCTGGCCATCTTTATAAAGATATAGGGACGTTCCTCCGTATTGATAAACTCCTGAGGAATAACAAACTAAACATACAGCAAGCAGCACACTTAAAACACTCACACGTTCCATTGCTATACAGTAGTTCTCCGCGACAAGACTGGCTGATTCCAGTAAGTTCGTTTGTATTATAAAGTTACTTATAAATTTTACTGTCTTGTTATTGAGATTGAATGAACACTTGGGTAAAGTATTTGCCAAGTCCCTTACTGTTGGTCTCTAAATTCTTTTGCAATGACAAACGATTGTATAGTTTCTGGGGAGAGATATAAATACGAGGCTCCAGGCGCGCGAATAAAGACTTTTTTCTGTTGGTTCAGACCCACAGTGCGAACTTGATACGATAACAAAGCGACTAAGTGACGATATCTCCTCTGACGACAGAGACTTAATTGGTATCAAGTGAAAGCGAATCTGTTTTGATTGACCTGTGAGTACTTTTAAGGGGCAGGGCAGTCAATTCCTTTTGGAAAACCAATCTTGAATAGTATTTCATTGAAAGTTTGACAGTGGGGTTTGTTTTGGCAAACCTAACACCATGCCAAAACATTCCTTCTGGTTCTTGAAAGATTCTTCCTTGAACCCTTAGACGGTTTCAGTCCCAGTTTCAGCAATACCTCCTCTGTCTCCCCGCTTTATTTTTCTCCTGGACATCGCCCATTCTATCAAATGCCACCCTTGGTAATAAGGAATAGGAACAGGAAGGAAAGAAAATTGGTCCCCGACGTGGAACTAGACTCGGTGGCTGGATCTGTCGTCTGTGGTGATCCGTGGAGTCGATATCCGAACTGAAAGACAAGATGGGAAAAGATCAGTAATTTGTTGATTCTAAGAATGGTAGAAAAAGCGCTGATCTCTTAACTCATAGCATGTTGACTAGCAGGGTTCAATAGTTCCTGATCCTCAAGTCGGATTGACTGCAAATGTAGATATATATGGATTTACTATATGGATTTATATATATGAGAGAAGCTTACATACCAGTTAGGTGGCCAGATGTCAGTAAAGGTCCTAGTATATTGAATGTCTGTGGGTCATCTTCGTAGACTAACGATAACAAGTACTGGATAAACAGTAAGAGGCCTTGATGAGAAAACTTCAAAGCGCTCTACTAATGGTATATTGAGTGTTTGATGGCGGTGCTTTCAGCGCTTGATCTGTAAACATTAGTTACGCACACAGCCCTCTTACTAGCCTCCTTTGTAGCCGTTCTTAGGGTCGTCACGCAACGTTGCGTGACGACCCTAAGAACGGCTGCAAAGGAGGCTACCCTCTTACATGGTCAAGGGAAACGATAATCTTGATTACCAGTAAAATAATAGCCAAATGTGTTTAATGCGGACACTTGGTGGAATCCATTCGTCATGACAGATATCCGAATTAATAAAACGATAAATGAGGAATATTATGTTTGAAGATTTATTGGAAAGTACTCTTACATGACTTCTTGCACTTGCGCGCGTCTTTCGGATTCTTTCGCGGTCGCGCGCTATCAATAAAACTCCGAGTTTCGTTTACATTTTACGTCAAATGCCCTACCTTTACTTGGCGATTTAATATTTGACATGCCGAAGTTCAGTGGCAAAAGATTTCTTGCAGGGAGATTAAGTTGAGTTGTTGGCGCGTGAGATATCAGAAGAGAGGTCAAAATGATTTAGTTGCAAAACAAGAGAACTACGATTTTCTCATACCGGTATAAAGCTCTAATCTTTCGTCTTCAGTTTCGGTGTGCTTTGTTATTCCATGCACAAAGACTATAAGGCCATGCAGTATTTAATGAAGCAGATGCCATTATAGATTAAATGCACTAGTTTATCCATCGGAATGACAGACTGGGGTGTGGATGGTATTTGTTCTTGTACCAAACACGTATGGAAGTCAGATGTGCGTCCTGGTTAATGGTACTAAGTGTAAAGGACGGATCCCGGACCATTGAAGGGAAGCACGGGTCGGCGTGCCCTGCTAATGCGCCGCCTCTCACCAATGCGACCCGAGTTCGAGCCCCGCCGTGCTCGGTTTCGTATGTGAGTAGAGTTGTTTGTTGGCTTTCTCCTGTGCTTCGAGGGTTTTCCAGGTTCTCCGGTTTTCCTTCCTCTGCAAAAATCAACTTCTAAATTCCAATTTGATCTTGGGCTTTCACCTAGCATGGATCTGAGGGTTCCGTTCGTGATTGTCCCACTCTGTGATTACAGACAAAACTGGTAGATTTTTTTTAGATAATTGCCCTATATCATAATGACGTCACGGTTTGTTTACATCGGCTAAAATGATAAAAATTCAGGCTAAATTTAAGCTTAATTCTCTTTTTTCGAGATATTTAGCGTAATATCTAGTTGTTCTTGCCTTCACAAGCTCATAAACCAAATTTCATTGTGAATTGTTGAGATTGAGATGTGTCGTTGTCATTCCATCCCCCTCCAGCGACCATGATCCCTAGCGTTAAAACGATAGTATGTTTGATGTGACGTCATTATGAAATAGGGCCGTTGAGCAATTGGCTTTCTACGCAAGTCCCCAAAAAAATATCGAGCAAGCACTTCACCTAGGTACAAAAATGTCCGGCAACCTTTCCTTCCAGTGAAGAAATATCTATCAAACGCAAAAATCAATAACGTGCAGCATAAATTCATGCAACCCCCTGTCCCTCAATTATCTAATGGTGCATCTCTAAGAAAGATGACCAAAACCTTCCTTCAGGCTCGCCAACTTTCAGGGTGGGAAGGAGCGTCCTCAAGGCCAGTTATCACTGGATATTATTTTTTTGCCATTGGGCTATTCGCCAATGTTTTCTTAAAAAGAGAACATAAGCATGGGATATTTTTTTGAATTTTGTTTTGAATTTTTTTGAAAGTATATCGACTGTTGGCTTTTTTACGGAGGAAGGAAAACCCAGGAGAAAAAAATGGCCTAGAGAAAACCCTCGCAGCACAGGAGAGAGCCAACAAGCAACAGCGCTCGATCTCACCACTAAACCCCCTCCATATACATACTCCAATGTATCTTGAGTGAGTTGCGCTGTAATCTGAGGAGTCGAGTTGGGACAGTTAGGCGCTAGAAACTGCACAAAATATGCTGTGTCGCTATTTTCATGTTAAAAGTCAACCCTGTGATTAAAGTCCTTGTTATTGGATCCGTAATCCATGTTAGTTCGCAATCACGAGTGCAACATTAAGTATTAGCATGCGCAGCTCAGTTAAGTAAGTGAAGCGGGGTAGATAGAATGGTACCATAACATTCGTCTCTCACCTCTGGGGACGGCTGCTTTGATTCAATCCTGCAGGACTTGGCATTTCAAGCGAGTAGGGATTGTTAGCACTCTCTCTTAATTTGAGGGTTTGTCATAGGTTTCCCAGTTTTTCTCTTTCCAAAATACCTAACACGCTATATTCTAATTCGATCAGTGTGACCTAGCCGTGATCCCAGAGGTTGTTTTAGGGTTCGATCTGTAAGTTCTGCCATGCCCTGACTTCGATCAGCCCAGAGGTTGTTCAAGGGTTTGATCTGTGAGTTCTGCGTTTCGCGCAACCACGAGTTAAAAAGGTGTAAACTTGGCCAAAAACTATCAAAACCATGGGTATAGTGCTTTTTGCCCCGTCAAACTCCTCTATTTAAAAAATTCCATAAATTAATTTTTAAGAACATCGGGTGAAAAAAACCAGGCCAAAATCGATCAAAATGATGAACTACACTTTCTTTCTAGACTTTCATCCTAGAATACAAATGTATAAGGACATATATTTCTAATCATTATAGGATAATGAGTAAACGAGGGAGAAAGAGAACAAATAAATGGAGTGACATAGGGAAAAGAGGAGTGAGGATGGAGAAGGCATGGGGAGGAAGAGAGAGGGGAAGGTATAGAAGGTGGGAAGGGAGAGGAGGTGGGAATGGATGAATAGGAGAACGAGAGAGAGATTGAGGTATACGAGAAAGGAAAGAAAAGCAGAGACAATGCTTTACCCCAGCTGTACCACACCCTACAGCCCATGCTTCCCAAACAAGTGTTGTTACTTTACTACAGACTCTATGATAGTTACATAGTTATACCATATATTCTCAGTGCCTACAATGCACAAACTTCCCAAAGAAGTGTCGTTACTTTACTACAGACTCTATGTTAGTTACATAGTTATACCATATATTCTCAGTGCCTACAATGCCAGACTTCTGACCCTGAATGATTTCGAAGCAAAACTTGTATCCCGAATTAGTGACTACTTCTAATATTATTTGTTTAAAAGTGTTAACGTTTGATCAAAAATAAATGAAATGTTACGTCTTGTGTCGAAAATCAATGTAGTCACACATACGTTTTTTAGTACATAGAACTGGAGGTACCTATTGCTAATGCTGTATAGTAATATTACGTAATTTAATCATCATTTTATAATAGTATATTAATAGACGTCTTGCACTAACAGGTCACGTGACCCCATCCCCCTTCAAAATAACGAGCAAATGAGTCAAAATGATCTCCATAAGTGAAAAGAGCACCTCAACTTTAGTGAGAGGGCGAAGTTTCAGCTCGAAATGTTGACTATAGGATAAATAACATTAAATATGAAATCAAACATTTTAAAAGGATTTGTATGTGAAAAATGTTGGCTGATAAGCTTTTGCCATGCAGCGTATTTCCCCATACGAACCCTCATAAAATTGCTGTTTGCTTCGGTTCGAAGAATAGAAGCAAAATATTGTTTTCACGGTTCGCCTAATATGGAGAGTGGTTGCCATGGAGATAATGACGCAACGAACGGCAAAAGGCGGGCTTTCGCAGGCGAAGGGTTTCATTCTAGCCTGACTGCAAGGTTAAGCACGGCACACTAATTTTGTCTTGCTTTTATTTGACGTTGTTTTTCGCTTTTCTCTTTTTCTTGACACAAGCTTTCATTCTATCATCGAGGTCTTTATTTTTCCAAGCATTATTTGACTGCAAGTATGGATACAAAACTACAAGAAGAGATAGAGAGACAACAGAACACATTGATGACTAAGCTTGTCGAAGTGATGGACACTAAGATGAACCATTTGAAGAGAGAGTTAGAGACTATTTCGGGCACCGCACACGAAGCCCAGATGAATGAAATCAAACGAATAAAGTTCACTGAGCCTCGTTCATTCAAGAAGAAAGGTCACGAGCACCAATTCAAGCATAACGAACAAGTAAAGCAGACTGTCGTCGAGGCCCGAGAGGCTGTTCAAGCAAGAAAACACGAGGCTTGCCTTACGAAGCTGGAAGAAGGTATTGCTTTAATCGACCAACGACAGAAGCTAATCCTTTTAGCTGACAAGTCAGAATACGGGTGGAAGACCGTAGGCGAATACGTAGAGAATGAACTCGCCGAGGATGACGATGATGCAAAAAAGATCAAAAAAGCTGAAAAAGAAGCTCAAAGAAAAGTAGTCGAAGCCCGCGCAACCAAAGCAGGCAGGAACCGCAATGCTTGGTTCAGAAGAGCTCCTAGAACCGCCCCTACAGCTACAGTTACCAACCCAACAGCCAACAGTTTTGTTTCTCAGGCAGCTTTACCCATCGTGGGTCCAGGTCGAGGATATTCACACTACCCTGGAGCTTATAATGCAAAGAGAAGCGGGTTGTGTTTCAGTTGTGGTAAACCGGGGCATTGGCGAGGTGAATGCCCACTGATAGTAACCGAAGGGTCTACTCCTCAAGCAGGAAACAAAAAGTTAAGTATGCCTGATTTTTCCTTGTTAGTTGATTCGGAGGGAATAAAAGATGGGCAAGAGTGTTTTCGCACAGGCTGGGAGAGCGAATTTAGTGACGATATTGTTATAGAGAACGATGAGCAAGCAATGGCAGATTTCCTAGAGTTTGATCAAACTCATGAGCAGGTGAGAGGAAATCTCAAACGACATGTCGCTGAATGGGAGGCGTTAGAAGTCACTCAACCGGTGTTAGAGATTGTTAAATCGGGTTACAAACTACCTTTAATAACTCTCCCTGAGCCTACAGTGCTAAGGAATAATAAGTCGGCTTTAGACAATCAGGTTTTTGTCACAGAAGCTATAACAGATTTACTAACTTGTGGTAGCATCGATAGGGTGGATTACCAACCAAAAGTTGTAAATGCCTTGTCCGTTTCCATTCGCGATGATGGAAAGAAGCGATTAGTTCTAGATTTAAGGCATGTTAACCCACACCTCTATAAATATAAGTTTCGGTGCGAAGACGTAGAAACAGCTAAACAGCTTTTTCAAAGGGGGTTCTTTCTCTATACTTTCGATATCAAGAGTGCTTACCATCACGTTGAAATTTTTGAACCTCATCGATCCTATTTAGGTTTTCGATGGTTCTATAAGGGTAAGTTACAGTATTTTATTTTCAATGTATTACCATTCGGTTTATCGACGGCTCCGTATTTGTTTACTAAAATGCTCAAACCAGTGGTGAGTTCATGGAGGGGTTCGGGTAAGGCCGTCTGTATGTTTTTAGACGATGGAATAGGAGGCCATCGCTCTTTGGAGTCTGCAACATCTGATGCTGCATCCGTTCGCGAGCATCTATCTCGACTAGGTTTTATCCTCAGTGACACTAAGTGCGACTGGGAACCTAAGTTAGTGCAAACCTGGTTGGGACACGTTTTTAACATGTCAGAAAATCGCCTGTATGTCACAGAAAAAAGGGTAAATAAGCTCAAAGATTCAGTAGCGCGCATCCTCACAGGTCCCAACACAATACAAGCCAAGCAGCTAGCGGGGGTTGTGGGTCAGATTATTTCCATGTCAAAAGCCATTGGGCCAAAGGTTTACCTGCACACTCGACATATGTATTATGCTTTAGAGACCAGGTGGTCCTGGAATTCCGTCGTCCACCTAACTTCGCGCGTTTTGGAGGAATTGTCCTTTTGGACCAATAACGTAAGCCAACTTAATGGTACAGAATTGTTTGAAGAACCTCGGAAATTCGATTCCGTGATTTATTCCGACGCTTCTGGGCGTGGTTATGGGGGGTTCGCTATATCAGCAGGAAATAAATTAGTTTGCCACGGGCTTTGGGATGGAGCTGAGAGAAACAAAAGCTCAACTTGGCGTGAAGCCAAAGCAATTGACAACATGATACAGTCCCTTGCAAACACGTTACAGGGGCACAATATACAATGGTACACCGACAATAAAAATGTCGTAAGCCTTATCCATAGGGGAAGCATGAACCCAGAGTTACAGGCAGTTGCTGAGCAAATCGCAGATGCTTGTTCGGTCAATAGTATATCAGTAAATCCAGTTTGGGTTCCAAGGCAACAGAATCAATTGGCTGATTATGTAAGTAAGCTTAATGACGTGGACGACTGGGGCATAAGCATGCCTATATATAAGTGGCTCAATAACATGTGGGGCCCGTTCACCATTGATCGATTTGCATCTTGGTATAATACCAAATGTACCAGATTTAATTCCAGGTTTTGGAATCCTGGTTGCGAGAACGTAGACGCATTCGCGCAAAATTGGGGCTCAGAGAACAACTGGGTTGTATCACCTCCAAGCCAGACCATCAGAGCCTGGAGACATTTTTACATCTGCAAAGCTAAGGGAGCTATGATTGTCCCCCTTTGGAAGGGAGCGGTTTTTTGGCCATGCCTATGCCCAGATGGCACTCATTTGTCAAAGCATATCACAGACTGGGTGGGAATCCCGGACTATCATGTCCCAGCAACTGTTCCCGGGCGTTGTTTCAACACATTGTTTAAGGGTACGAAACTGAGCTTCAGGCTCATAGCTGTATTTATAGATTACAGTCGCCCGATAACGAGAACGAATGACAGAGGCTTTTGCATGTCTTTTAATGGTATATGCGACAACTGCGTTCTGACTGGTTAGCACTTATTTGCGCAGGCTAATGACGCCGTCATGGCTTACTACAGGAGTAGTTCTAGCCCACAAGTGGCTTATTTCAGGAGTATTTTTAGCCCGCAGGTGGCTTACTACAGTAGTATTTTTAGCCCACAGGTGGTTTCCTTGTCTAAAATGCATCCTGTTCAACTCAGAAGTTTGTACAACAGTTTTGTACATTATAAAGTGCATGCTGTCAACTCACAGGTGGCTTTTTTACATACACTTACAATAATATGAAATAACATGATGGGCTACACTAGGCTAGGCGCGTTTATAACCCACAGGTTGTTGTAAGTCAGGATCGTTATCATCCTCAAACAGACGCAAGCGAATCTGACTAAGGTTCAGTTTAGGTTTAAAGAAGTTTTTATTTCTTTATTTTATTCCACAGGTATGAACATCTTTAATTTTGGGGAGTGGAAGGAACTACAAGATCGAGTAAGAGACGACCCAAGTTTGGTCCGATTGCATGACATTCTTAAGAAGTCTGCTATTTGCGCTAAAGCAGACGGGACTGTTCGTAATTACGTTTATTCGTTAAATCGCTGGGTAGTATTTGCAAAAAGGAAAAGTTTTACAGTTTTCCCAGCTTCGGCCGTAGATGTTGCCCTGTTTTTCGGATTTTTGTCAGATAATTTCGCCTCCGCATCAGTTATTGAAACCAGTTACTGTGCTTTGAAGTGGGTACACGATTTGGCTGGGGTACCTAACCCTGTAGTTAATCCCTTTGTTAAGAATGTGATCGAGGGGTCTAAAAGGCAGCACGCCAAACCTACAGTTAAGAAAACGCCGATTTTTTGTGACGCACTTCGTTTGTGCTGTTCTAAGTATCAGCTAGATAACACCTTAACTGTTCGTAGAGATATCGCTATGGCTCTACTGCTATACGCCGGTTTCTTTAGGTTTAGTGAACTAGCCTCCCTCAGAGTTAGAGATGTCACAATTTGTGATTCACACGTGACCATCCAGGTCACACAGAGTAAAACAGATCAGTATAGAAAGGGTCAGGAAGTAGTCATTAGTAGGACAGGCAATCCCACTTGTCCAGTTTACAATTTGGAAAAATATATTCAATTGGCAGGCATCACGGGGCTCGGTTCAAACCCAGATTATGTGTTTAAACCTATAGTTAAGACTAGCAGGGGTTTTATGCTTGTTCATAAAAGCAAGCCGTTAAGTTACACTAGAGCTAAGGAATCCATTATCGGTTTGGTTAAACAGTTTGCTGGAAATGATGCAAATCTTTCGTTACATTCGTTCAGGGCAGGTGGAGCTACGTCAGCTGCTAACGCCCGAGTTTCAGACCGTTGTTGGAAGCGACACGGTCGATGGAAGTCAGAGTCCGCTAAGGATGGGTATGTGGAGGATTCTATTGAGAATCGGTTACTTGTTTCAAAGTCTTTAGGCTTATAACTACCCCTATTCATTTTCATTTTGTCCCGTTCTTTGGTCAGTTTCTAATTGCATGCCAGCAGTCAGCTTCCAATGTATCAGAATAAAGTTGTTTGAGTGTTTGATGGTCCAGGGATACAGTAGGGAATAGGGAAAACTTGCTGTTTGCTTCGGTTCGAAGAATAGAAGCAAAATATTGTTTTCACGGTTCGCCTAATATGGAGAGTGGTTGCCATGGAGATAATGACGCAACGAACGGCAAAAGGCGGGCTTTCGCAGGCGAAGGGTTTCATTCTAGCCTGACTGCAAGGTTAAGCACGGCACACTAATTTTGTCTTGCTTTTATTACTTTTAAGAATCGTTGTAAACATCTTAGGACCTTTCTCCCTCAAGGTCTTTTTTCGCCTAACACTGCATTCGGGAGGGACCAGGTTTCCTCCTAAAAAGGGGGTTTTGCCTGGCGGGCAGTAGGCGAGCTTCTACCAAAGATAATCCCTCAAACGGGTCTTGTACACAACAACAAAATGATTTAATAAACGGAGCCTGCAGTATGCCTTTGTTGGCGGGGCAATATATCGGAACAATGTGTGCCGACTGTCCAGCTTTCTAATTGCATGCCAGCAGTCAGCTTCCAATGTATCAGAATAAAGTTGTTTGAGTGTTTGATGGTCCAGGGATACAGTAGGGAATAGGGAAAACCATTCAATTTCATATCTAATGCCATTTCGTCTGTTTCACTTGTTAAGAGCTGAAACTCCGTCTCCCAACTAATGCCGAGATGCTTTTAATTTTAATTTTGACAAAACTACTCGTTTCAAGGGAGGCAGGGTCACGTGACCTTCTAGTGCAAGTCGTCAGTTAAAGTTTCAATGATGAAAATTAATCTAATTACTACTACATACTCCACAGTGCAACCCCCCTCCCCGGCACACACACACATATTTATCCTATATACAGAAATAAGTAGTGCAGTTTTCGTATGACTGTGAAAAATTCACGGCGCGGACACGGTCACGCCAAGGTCAGGGCAATGCCAGACCAATCACATTGCGCATGAAAAAATCAGCCAATTAAAATTCCAGAAAGCATCACGGTCACGGCACCTCACGCTTACGTTACTGAGCTTTTCACAGTCATACGAAAACTGCACTAAATAGTGCACTGCGTTGTGATCAGGCTATTATTAGGGACTTTAAGATCTACAACGGCGACGTCAACCGGTAGTGTAAATAATATCTCTTTGGGGTTCTTTTCATTGAAGATTTCATTCAAATCATTGTCAGTATAAAGTCAACTCATCCACAGGGAAGACAGATCTTAAAGACTCGAAACGCAAAAGTGAAGTAATTTACACTTCCGGTTGACGTCGCCGTCGCAGATTTTGCGATTCTTAAAGTCCCTATGTTACTATGGCAAGACGTTGTTTCAGTCCAGCTTGAAGTTCACTGAGTCTATTTATTTTACAATGGGTGCGTTCGAGTTAGAGCATTTGTTTTTATTTGTTGCGTGAGAATAGATTTACAGCGCAACGCGGCGCAGTAGTATGACCAAATTTAATGACTTTTATACACGTGCTCTCGTACGTTAAACCGACAAATAAGGCGTGTAAAAGCTCGTTTGACAGCAAAAAACACGTGCATAGAAGCATGTGAATACATTAAATGTAGTCATACTTTTGCGAGTTGCGCTGTAATGTGTAATGTGTGGAGACGAGATGACTGTTCGTCTTTTTTTTTAATCGGTTGAGTAATGGAGTTTCCTTTCTACCAAAATGTTTCTTTGTCATTTTTCACTTCTGTGGTTTGCATTCATTCCCAAATGAACCAAGTAACCAAAGACATGGCAGCCAATGGTGCACAGAACTCTTTCTATAAACACAGGAACGTTGTTGGTAAATTACAACACAAAAATAAAACAAGCTCTTTCATTTTATTTCAAACATTGAATCCCGTTCGAATTCGAATGACGTTTAAAAAAGGGTTGTCAATGGATGCAGTGCGCATGTCTCCAGGCATCTCTCAAAGATAACAATTATAGGAGGTATGGTTAATTAGAAAGGAAGACACTAACCTTGCACACTACTTGTTGATCGCGTACTTCACTTCATCTTTTGTTTGATCCCATCCATAAGTTATTACAGCCTTGAAAACATCCACCACAAGTTGGGGGAAATACTCAAGGAACACGAAGTCCTCCAGTAACATTTGTCTGAATGGTCCTGGTCTTGTATCCGCAGAGACGTGTGAGTAGGCATTACGTATGAATCGCACTAGTTCTATTACAGAGGAAGTATCGTAAGTCCTTCGCCTTGTTGTAGTCATTTCTCTGTAAATAAATGGCATGTTTGCATACCTCGGGTCATTCCACGTCCCATATCTGATTATCGAACCGACGTTGTTTTGCAGGTCTGTCTCGACTGTAGTTAAAGGATGAGTTCTTCTAGCACGTGGGCATTCAAATTCTGGCTGATTACCAACAGCACAAAGAACATCTATCTTTTTCTCTTTCGACCAGAACAATGGATACTGTAGTGCGTCTTTTGCTGTTGGCCTGTCGATGATATTCACCTCGTCAGCGAGCATATTCTTCACGAGATCAGTGGCTTCAGGAGAAAGAGAGCTATCCCATCCTTCCATTTTTGCATTCACTACGTTAGACTTCGTTTCAAAAGCAACTTGAGATTCTGCTTTATCAGCATAATCCACTGGAGAAAATGGGTGCCTTTGAACTGACAAAATGTAATGAAGTAGTAATCCACAGGAAAACAAGTCCGATGACTTGGTGTGGTTTCCAGACTTGAGTACTTCTGGAGCAATCCAGCATCTTGTACCAGCATTCGTGCCATACACCGTAGTTTTACCCAGAATATCAATACATTGGCTTAGACCAAAATCGGCAATCTTCAAGCATAGTTTTGGGTATCTTTTGTAGAGAATATTGGTCGGCTTAAGATCGCGATGAATTATATTCTGCTCGTGCAAGAACTTCATTCCCGAAACTACATCTCTACAGAGTTCAACAGCTTTGTTGGCGCTAAAGAACTCTTTAAGGTAATTGTCAAGATTTCCTTCCATAAGTTCCAAAACTACGAAAGAAAAATGACTTTTCTCGTAGAAATGCAAATAACGAACTACTTGTTCGCAGTCTGCAAGTTTAGTGAGATTTGTAATTTCTCGTTTGTCTTCTGGTCCATTCATTCGCAAAGTCTCGACACGCTTAATCGCCACTTCTCTTCCGTCTTTTTCATTGATGCCTGCAAAAACGAGACCATAAGATCCACTCCCTATGTTGTCTTTGTGAAACCAAAACGAATCAATCACATCAATTTCTTGTCGTCTGGCAACCTTGGCTAGTCTATCCTCATACTTATTGGAAATCGAAGTCCAAGGAATGACTACCGCAATCGTATTGATATCTATAGGTTTTGTCAGGAGGTCTCTCAGTACAGTACACGTTTCTGCTATGTCCACACAAGACTTGCCTGATGCATCGACACTTCTAGGATCAGCTCCATAACAAAGTAGCAGGTGAGCGATTTCATAGTGGACAGAATCTTGGACTTCACTGGTCATAAACTGTTCTTCATTCATCACCAATTCATCGTCATCAAGACTTAGTCCAGTGCCCTGGGTATCTGCCGGAAATTCTGCAATCAAATTTATGCAGCAAAAGCGAAGTCCAGTACTTATTGTGGTGGTCGAAAAAGTTCTGGATTTCAAGAAGTCTTGCACAAGTACTGACTTCCAATGGTTTCTTGTTGAATCGTCTTTACAGATAGAATTCAGAAGAGAAACGAAGATGGTCTCAGATTGAGTGCAGTTTTCCTCACAGGCCACGTCAACTAATGCCTTAGAAAGAAGGTAGTCTCCAGACTGGACCAAACTGCTTAAAACAGAATCACCATGCTGGTCAACTGTCCACGGATCAAGTCTTTTTTCAATAGCTGTTTTCCAAAATAGTTTTGGATCTTCTGTGACGTCTGGATACAAACCATTTGGACTTATATATAGGTTTCTTTTGTTCGCTGCCACGAGAAGAGCTGAACGCCCTGATGAATCCACATCGTTTGGGTTTGCTCCAGCATCTAACAAGAGCTTGACAGCACTCCATGTTTGGCACAGATATAATGGGGTTTCCTCGTTTTCATTTCTAGGATTCAGTTTCACTCCACGTTTCACGAGGTTCTGTAGGATCTCTTTTAAAAGTGTCTCAAAAGTATAATTTGCAGCGATATTACTGGTGTAATCTTGAGGTGATCTTAATACAAGGGATGCCCAAAGGTGAACTGGTGAGTTAAGATTCCTATCAGGTTTGTTAACAATGTTTCCTTTTGTAGGAAAAACTTGCAAAAGTTTCATGGTTTCTTGAAGCATATCTCCTTTTTCTCTAGAATCTTTCTCTAGAATCTCCTTAAAAAGCTTCATCATCAGATGATAAAACGATTCTTCACTAATTCTTGACGTTTCTTCTGTACTGAAACCACGTTCCACAAGAAAGGTGCAGACTTGTACCAGCGTCTTGAACGGCGATAGATTTATACTTGAACTCGATAGAGCAATCACACCATACGAGCAAGGTGTCTGACCTTCTTGGTTTTTTATGTCAAATGATGCTCCTAACTCGAATAGTTTGTAGCACATATTCATTACAATATCTTGAGGTATGTCAAACAATGGCAAACGAGTGACATAGTGTAGCGCAGTATTTCCATGTAAATCGGCACTGCTTGGATCAGCACCAAGTTCAACTAACAACTGAAGAACTTTTAACGTATCTTGGTTTTTCCGGTCGCCCTCTAACATCATCACAATCTCTTTTAATTTCTTGCGAGAGCTACTATAGAAATCAAGAAGCTTTTCACACACAGATGCTAAACCTATGACTGTACTCAAAGTGGAGACAGTTGAATTAGACACGGGTACTAATGGCATTTTGCTAAACATTAAGTTTAACAATGTCTTTACAATCTCGTTCTTTTTTACTCCATTTTTGATAAGGAGGGCCAAGTGTTTAGACACAGCACCTACATTTACTAAAGAAAAATGTAACACGACATTTTCGATTATAAATGTAAAGATATTGACATTGAAATTGTCTTTCAAGTTCGAATATACATGATTCATTTTACGAAGAATATAACCAAATGTAGCTGGGTATTTCCAAGCATAAAACAGTGGAATCCTACCATCGCAGTCTCTGATGTTTACCAAAGCATTTCCATTCTCAATCAATGCACGAACCACCTTTTCGTTGTTACTTTGTTCGACGGCATAAAACAAAGCAGTTTTGCCAAGATTGTAGGTTTTATTGACATCAGTACCAGCATCAATCAATGCACAAACCACATTTTCGTTGTTGCTTTGCTGGACGGCATAAAACAAAGCAGTTTTGCCAAAATTGTCAGTTTTATTGACATCAGCACCGGCAGCAATCAATGCACGAACCACATTTTCGTTGTTGCTTTGTTCGACGGCATAAAGCAAAGCAGTTTTGCCAAAATTGGCAGTTTTATTGACATCAGCACCGGCATCAATCAATGCACGAACCACATTTTCGTTGTTGCTTTGCTGGACGGCATAAAACAAAGCAGTTTTGCCAAAATTGGCAGTTTTATTGACATCAGCACCGGCATCAATCAATGCACGAACCACATTTTCGTTGTTGCTTTGCTGGACGGCATAAAACATAGCAGTTTTGCCAAAATTGTCAGTTTTATTGACATCAGCACCGGCAGCAATCAATGCACGAACCACATTTTCGTTGTTGCTTTGTTCGACGGCATAAAACAAAGCAGTTTTGCCAAAATTGTCAGTTTTATTGACATCAGCACCGGCAGCAATCAATGCACGAACCACATTTTCGTTGTTGCTTTGCTGGACGGCATAAAACAAAGCAGTTTTGCCAAAATTGGCAGTTTTATTGACATCAGCACCGGCATCAATCAATGCACGAACCACATTTTCGTTGTTGCTTTGCTGGACGGCATAAAACAAAGCTGTTTGGCCAAGATCATCAGTTTTGTTGACATCAGCACCGGCATCAATCAATGCACGAACCACATTTTCGTTGTTGCTTTGCTGGACGGCATAAAACAAAGCAGTTTTGCCAAAATTGGCAGTTTTATTGACATCAGCACCGGCATCAATCAATGCACGAACCACATTTTCGTTGTTGCTTTGCTGGACGGCATAAAACAAAGCAGTTTGGCCAAAATTGTCAGTTTTATTGACATCAGCACGGGCATCAATCAATGCACGAACCACATTTTCGTTGTTGCTTTGCTGGACGGCAAGAAACAGAATAGTTCTGCCATGTCTATCAGCTTTATTGACGTCCTTACCAGCATCAATCAATGCACGAACTACATTTTCGTTGTTACTTCGTTGGACAGAAAACAGAATAGATTTGCCATAGTCTATTTGTTTCATTGACATTAGTACCTCTTTTAATTAATGAACAAACCTTATCTTTGTTGTGAGGTCTTTGGACGACAGAACTCCAATGTCTGGCCTTTTAATGCCTTAAATACTCTTGTTTTGATTGTGTTCCTCAAGCTAAAGTTCAAAACCCTTGTATCTTATCTTTTTAATTTTGGATTGTTTGCGATTCTGTAAAACTAAACTTTTCTGTTACTTTTTTCTTGACTCAGTTGATCATTTCCTATCCTTACACCACTTGTGGATATTTCTTTGTAATGTTGGCTTTCTTTTCTTCAGTTCCACAGTGAACTAGAATAACAATCGGATAGTAGCTCTCAGTAGTAAATTATGAAAATTCTTTTGCAAAAATCAAATTAAGAGAGCCCTTTTGGCACCAGAACTTGTTCACACTTAGTTCTTGAGCACGGTGCTCGAGACAATTCTACCTGGCACGCCAAAATCCGAGAACAGGCACTGTGTTCCGATGTATGGCAATTTGTAAACTAACCCAAAGGATTGAGTGCGCATTTGATTTTCTTCAGCTCCATATTAAACTAGAAAAACAATGAATATTAGTGGTCATTCCTCACAAAGCTCAGGGCCCGGTTGTACGAAGAGTGGATAGCGCTATCCGACGGATAAATCTTATTCAGTGGATAAATTTATTGGACAACCAGAGCATCGTCTTATCCAGTGGATAAGGATTTATACATCTGATAGCGCTATCCATATTGCATGGGCACTCATGGAGTTAAATCTGGCTGTGACACATGTTACTTTTCTGTTAATTATCTCCAAACACTTGCAACAGCCATTTTCTTAAGGACGTTTATCAGCAAACAATCCAAGCAGTTTTTTTTTTTTAAATTGCTTGATGGAAGTACACAATATAATATTATTATTTGAAATTTTGCCAGAGGCAGGTAATTAACAAAAGAACACTAAGTCCCCTAAAGTAAATCACCCAAATCACCCAAATGGAAAATGGGTTTCACCGAGGACTTTGTTTACCTGTCAGATTGCGTGGAAGTTCACCCTTTTTGTGGTAAAAATACGCTAGCCCAAACAAGGAAAGCTGCCAAAAACAAAAATTGCTAAGCTTAAAGTTGAAAATTAGAAATATGAAATGTTATTTGACTACTAGTGTGGACTGTAAACTTTGGTATTATAAAGGTTTTTACAAAAAAAATTAATGAAAGAGGAGTCAGTACTTTTTGATAAGTATTGAACTGTATCTTTTCTGTTTTCTTTTTCTTTACTTTTTTATGGAGTAACTAAATTATTTCAAGCTGCTCGCAACAGTAACAAGTGGACCGCTGCATAATGATGTTTGGTTTTCTACTATACTTTATCGCGGAATTTCCAATTTTTGTATAAAATGAAGTATTTTCTTATAATTGATAAATATATTTTACTAGCTAGTGACTTCTCTTTTTAAATTTCCTTTACTTTACTGTTTTATGAATCCAAAAATATATATGTTACAACTGGACTGAACTTTATACACTTATTTCAGTAAAGTTAGTCACCTGAAAAGCTACAAAGCTGAGACCGACAAGGATTATGGGTAGATACATTTTACATGTTTCAACCGCTTGATAACTGTTGATGGACTTGTTGAGGCTAATCCTCAACAAGGGTATTAGTTAGTAACTCCAGAGTTCCCGCGTTTCTATTCCACGTTTTCTGTATTAATGTCCCGCAATCCTTTGCGCGGTATATGTTTACCATTTGCCTAAAGCAGTCTGCCGTCTGTCATGATATTTAGTGGAGGCTTTGATTATGATTGCTTGCTTTAATGATGATTAATTCGGCATACTTATTCTGGTGCTTAACTTGATACAATGTGTGTAGAGAGAGGGGAGAGAGAGTCATATTACATTTGTTACATAATAGAGCCTAATGTTGCGTGACAAGTATATATTATTACATCCCCCTTTCCATTAAAGAAAAAAAAAAACTAATTTTATGAAACGCTAAAAATTATCTTAATAGAAAAAAAATATCATATGTAATAACAGTAATACTACTTGCTCATGCTTGCAAGTGTCAAATTTTTTTTTCTTTTCTTTTTTTTGTCTTTAAACGTATCTGTTGGGCGGTCTTACGATTCTTCCACTTCGGGTAACTGTGGTCCCAGGTGCGTGGCTTCCGTTGTTTTCCAGAGGTTCTGCATTGCCTCTGGTCTCTGTTAGTTCTTGATATTCACTGGTAGGTTGCTCTGCCGCTGGGGGTGCTTCTCTGATGTGACACCTGTTGCGTCGAAGCTCACTTCCAGTTTGTGACGTCACTAAGTATGAGCGTGGTGCTTCAAGCTTTTCCTTGACGACTGCAGGCTCCCACTTCTTGGTCGAGGGATTCTGAATGGTGATGTTGGTACCTCTTGCTAGCTCGGGTAGAGGTCTGACATTACGATCGTGGTAGAACCTTTGGATTTCTTGTTTCTCCCTTAACCGGTCGGTTATTTGATCACTGTTGGCACTCCTGTTGATGGTGCGGGGTAGGTTATCTTGTAGCTTTCTTCCGAAAAGTAACTCAGACGGCGATGGGAGTTTATTGTCAATGGGTGTGGTGCGTAGACAAAGCAGTGCCATACTGGGATCCTGTCGTTTCTCGAGTGTCTTCATGAGAACACCTTTGACTGTTTTAACTTGATTTTCTATGAATCCATTTCCTTGTGGGTAGTGTGGAGAACTGGTTACGTGGTGGAAACCATATTCGTTGGCAAATTCTTGGAATGCTACACTGTCGTACTGAGGGCCGTTATCTGAGCGGACTATTTTTGGGATTCCCTGCTCGCTGAAGATTTGCTTCATCGCATTAATGACAGTTCTGCTATTACTCTGCCCTTTGGGTATCTTCCTGACGAATGGGTATTTGGAGTAAAAGTCAGAGATCAGAAGGTATTCAGAGTCGTGTAAGTGGAACAGATCAGTTCCTATGGTGTGCCACGGCCGAGGAGGTATCTCAGTTGGCAGCAACGGTTGTCTGGCATTAGATGCCTGATGTTGTTGGCAAATGGGGCATGATTGGGTAATCTTATCAATATCGTTGTTAAGGTTCTTCCAGTACACAGAAGTTCTGGCTCTGAGCTTTGTCTTTTCAGCTCCTTGGTGTGCTGCGTGAAGCTTTTGTAGAATGTCATTTTGAAGCGTTACGGGAATGATGATTCTTTTACCTTTTGTTAGTATTCCGTCATCTATTCCTAATTCGTCTCTGAATGACCAGTAAGGCTTTAGGCTCTTTGAGATTTCTTTGATGGTTGATGGCCAGCCTTCGTAGATGACTTGCTTGAGGGTGGCTAATTCTTGGTCTGCGCTGGTGTTTTCACGAATCTTCTCAATCATGGTCTTGCTAAATTGAGGGTACACCTCATGTACTTGGACTTCCATGTTTCCAATGGGATGGTGATCTTCTGGTGATAGACGTGAGAGTGCATCTGCTATCAACATGTCTTTGCCGGGTATGTACTTGATTTTCAGGTCGTATGGCTGCAATCTTAGTAGCATTCTCTGTAATCTGGGTGGTGCAGATATCAGATGCTTGAGGTGAATACTTTCTAGAGGTTTGTGGTCGGTAAACACTGTGAATGGTCGCCCGAATAGATAAGTATGAAATCTCTCACAACCGTATACTACTGCTAGAAGTTCCCTTTCGATGTTAGCGTATCTTGCTTCGGTTTCAGTTAGCGACTTGCTTGCAAAAGCGACTGGTTTGCCATCTTGGAGTAAGGATGCTCCAAGACCCTTGGTCGAGGCATCAACTTGTAGGGTTACTTCCTTTCTATCGTCGAAATATGTTAGGGTGGTTGTATCAGTGATAGACTTCTTTACTTGCTTAAATGCTGCTTGGTAGTTGGCGTTCCAAGTGAAGACTTGGTTATCTTTGAGTAGACCTCTTAAAGGTGCTGTAAGTGTGCTTAAGTTGGGTATGAAAGGACTCATGTAGGTTGCTAGTCCTAGGAAGGTTTGAAGATCTCGGCGGTCTCCTGGCTGTTTCATCTGCTTCAGGGCGGACACCTTTGCAGGGTCGGGCTGTATTCCAGCTTCGCTACAGATGATGCCATAGAATTTGATCTTATCTTGCTTTATGTGACATTTGTCTGGATTGAGCTTTAACCCAGTCTTCTCACATCTTTGGATCATGCTGTGCAAGTTTTGGTCATGTTCTTCTTCTGTTTGGCCATAGACTACTATGTCGTCGACGATTCCAATGACTCCCTTACAGCCTTCGAAGGTCTGGTCGATTTTGGATTGGAATACGTCTTGTGACATACGGAGGCCGAATGGCATTCTCAGAAACCGATACCTGCCAAACGGGGAGTTGAAAGTTGTTAGGTAACTTGATTCTTTGTCGAGGACGACGTTCCAGTATCCGCTTTTGGCATCTAGAATTGAAAAATGCTTGGCTCCGCTGAGTTTGGGAAGAATTTCTTCTAGTGTTGGCGTAACGTGGTGGTCACGTTGAATGGCGGCATTAAGATCTTTAGGATCCAGACATATTCTTATTCTACCGTTGGGTTTGCGTCTATAGACTAGGCTGTTAACCCATGCGGTGGGTTCACCTTCTCGGACCTTTGTGATTATTCCTTGTTCCATCATCTCGTCTAGCTCTAGCTTGATATCATCCTTAAGGCTGATTGGTACTCTTCTTGGTGGGTGAATCACAGGGGCTATGTTGGGGTTTAGCGTGATATGGTATTCGCCTTGGAATTTTCCGATGCCGTCGAAGCAGGTGGGGTATTTGGATAATAGCTGTGCTTTACTTTCTATCTTCTGGCTCGTAGCGTGGTTTGTATGACTTTGGTCGTGTGGTTGTTTGGCATCATCCTGTGTTTCCACAGAACAGTTCAGTGTAATTAGCCTTAAATCTAGTGCTGTTGGCAAGCCTATGATTGCACGGCCTGGCGCGTTGGTGATGTAGAAAGGTGCTTTGGTTTGCAATTTATTGTGTGTGCATTCTATATCATATATACCTAGTTGACCGATTTCTGATCCGCCGTATGCTGTGAGCTTTGTTGCTGATGGCTTTAGGGCTTTAGGTAGAGGGTTTCCGTCTGGACCAATTTCCTCCGGAAACATCTGTTTGAAAAGTCGGATTGGTAGGATGTTGGCTTGTGCTCCTGTGTCTACCTTGGCCTTCAAGTTTGCAGCTTGTGCGTTTCGCATGTTGGCCAATTGAACGCCTAGTGTTGCGTATACTTCATCTCTGGGTTTAGTATTGACGTTATCGACACTTATTGATTCAAAATTCAATGAGTCAAACTGTTCATGTAAATCATTTGTGTTCATCATCTCATGGACGCGCTTGTTTTTGTGACGTGCGTCTTGTGTGCTGTCTTGATATGATGGTTTTTTGTCTTGTGTCGTATGTTGGTTTGTGGGCTGTTGTGTGGACCTGTTCTTTTGGCGGCACATTTTACTCCAGTGGTTAGCTCTTGAGCAGTAATTGCATGTAGAGCCATATGCGGGACATTTTCGGTATTCATGAGTGTTAGCAGCAGGTAGGGGGACTCGCGATCGATGCCAAAGATATACGGGTTTAACTCGCGGATTTACGAAGACGGGTACAGCAGATTTACCGCAAACGGAGGTTAAAATATCTTATAAATATACGATGCACGAATGTAAGAAGTTCGTTAACGACTTTTGCATAATTTGTCTAAGACCTAAAGTTATCGTACCTAAGCCAGAACCCTTTTGGTGTTGTGGTAAAAAAATGCAAATAGAAGATGACACGTCAGCACAGTGTTACGAGTGTGGTAAGAATATTCGTAATGCCGTACCAAATGCTACCAAAGAGCAATATTACGCCAATGGAGGTCGTACGAAAACGCCATATAAGAGAATAAAATACTTCAGGGACTGGATGAGTCATATCCAAGGTTTACATCCGGTATATTTAAACAACGAAGTAAGGAAGAAAATCATAGACCATTTAGAAGAGCCAACCCCGCAAAGTCTGCGGAAGACATTGAAAAAATTAAAGCTAGGGAAATATTACAAAGCTATTCCCTATCTTTTGTCTGAAATTACCGGTAAGTCTATTCCTGAGGTTTCTGATATGACAAAAGCCGAGTGGATGTTTTGTCGGCTGAATAAGGATATTCCTTATTACCCTGACGTAATTTACGAAATATTTTACAAAATAGACCCCAACCACCCCCTGTTAGGATGGATTCCGAGAAAATAAAAATGCAAAACTGGCGTTGCCAGAAACCCCACTGGGGAATGCATCGCGCAGAACACCAAGCTATCCCCAGTGGGGTTTTTTGCATTTTGGGCTTACGGGGCTTATTTCATCCCGCGCCAGAGGCCCTCTAGTACATACACATATATCTTTCTTACGACCCACCAGAGGGTGAACTCCGGACAGCGTCCCGAGACACCCCCTGACTTTTCCAACTTTTCCTCACGAAACCCCCCATCGCGGGGTTGAATCGCACTTTCTACCCCTCCCCCCACGGTTGCTGTGAGTGAAAAAAAAAGCCTCCCCACACTCACAGCAACCGTGGGGGGAGGGGTAGAAAGTGCGATTCAACCCCGCGATGGGGGGTTTCGTGAGGAAAAGTTGGAAAAGTCAGGCTTTTTTTTTCACTCACAGCAACCGGTCCAAATGCGTCTACAGCGAGGCTCGAACTCGGGACTTTAGGCCTCCCCAGCTCCAAAGTCCCACGATCACGAGCGAACGCCAGACACATCTGGACGCTTATGTATGTGAAAAATACTATATTTAATCTGCATAATTTCTAGACTGACGTTCGATATGTAAATAGAATCCCGTCACGCTCTTTTCGAAGCAGATGTTTACTGAGCAAGCTTTCTTTGAAGCTCTTCTTTCGCTTCTTGATAGATCTTTTTGCGAGATTCCTCGGAAAGATCTTTTACGACTGTTTTTTTATTCCTTATGTCCGTCTTTAGTTTCTCGTATTTGTCTTCTTCGGCCAGAATAAGCGAGAATTCTACGTCGTCTATCTTTCTGTCACGCAAAGCCTTTGAGACAAGATCGGTAATAGTATTTACTTTAGCCCTAGATAGAGCTATTGTCGTGTCATGCTTGGATATTTTCGTGGATAGCTTTTTCATAATACCCGTAGCAACAGCAGAAATAATACCACAGGTTGCCCCAACGCCGGCCAAAGGAACTCCAACGATTATTCCCGGCCCAGTAAGCGAAGTAGCAACGCCAGAGCCCGTTAACACAACAGATATGGACCCTGAAGTTATCGCAATCTTATGTAGCGTAGTCCGGGCTCTAACGTATTTCTTCCTAACTTTTTCATAGTGTTTTGTCTGCCCTTCCAAGTAAGCCAGGATTAAGTTCGCTTTATTAAGCCTGAAATTCTCCGCGTTTAATTCGTTAGGACCTGTATCCTTAGTGGTAGCGTGATAATTGGGAACATCTGGGTACAACTGAGGTGCTGATGGTATAACATCCATTATATATACTAATGTACGACGCTTTTGGGAATGATATTGAGGAGCAGCCACATCATGACAACAGGGATTACTGGAATTGGAGAGCATTTAGGAAGATGTTTCCACATGCAGACCCTAGTAAGTTCGAAAGAAGACCCGATGGGATTTACTTTAACGGCTCCAGGATGTACAGCAATGCAGACTTGGAACATTCAAAGCTGGAGCAAGTAGGTGATCAGGTGCAGCGATTGACGATTGTACACCCCGTTCATAAAGAAAGGCCACCAAAACCCGAGCATAAAGCACCTAATTTTCCTAGAAACTTATTGTTAACCACGGAAGATTACCCATTTTACGATGCTGAAGGTGGTGTAAACAACTTCGAAAAGCTGGTAACGCACCTGAAGATTTCAGTGGGTAAACAATCATTTAACGTAATACTAAGAAATATCTATAAGAATACGATGTTGAAGCATACGTCGGGTAAAGAGGCCAGGGAATGGTTAGCAGGGCCTAATATGCGGTATTGGCCGCAGCAGTTAGACTTTGCTATTTGGGCTGCCACTAAAGGTTGTGGTGTTGCCGCGGACATGTTTCACATTCCAATTATGCAGTTTCACGTTGCCTTTACGGTAAGGAGGTTGTTGAAGGAGCTTAACGCACCCCTACCAGGAGATGGAGCATTTAATCCAATGAATAACCGATATGACGCCGCAGCCCTGGAAAGGTTAATTAATGAGTTCAAACCACAGCAAAAAGACTTTCGTTATAAGGAGGGTAAGACGCATGGGCTGGGTATAGTTTACGTTTGGGGTGCCAATGGTGAGAAGCCGGCTGACTACGGACATCAGGAATACCCAAGTAATGAGTTAGAGTTCAGTGATATGGGTGGTAATAAGGGTAATAATTCATTAATTACTAGAATTCAAACGAACTACCCCGGCACTTGGGATCCATTTGTGTTAATGAAAGGAAAAGGTTTAAGGGACCTAGCCAGGATTAACCGTAGCATTGAAGCATTCGTGTACTGCATCCTGGGAGCGCAGGTAAATACCCGCAACCCCATTGTTGGATCCCAAGGCGCTTCACAGGAAACGCAACAAGAATTCCTAACTTTATTTGAGTCTGCAATAATAGAAAATGACATATCTAAATCGGTGCAGAGATATCAATTAGCGGTGCAGCAGTCTAAAGTGCGACTGGATTACGCTTTGTCGCCTGGTTGTTGGTTAATGCCAAGTAATTTGGTTATTAACACCAATTCCGTTGTGGGTTATAACAACAAGCTGCAGCGAGCTACTAAGGATATGAAGTTTGGGGTGAATGACGTGAACTCTGACATGACCAAGGGCATTACTCACTTCGTCGAGAAACCAAAAAAAGAGGTAGAAAAACCATCGAAGAAGGCGCATGTAGGAAAACCCGAACCAAAGAAACCAGTAAAGAAGGTTACCGAGGAATATGACCATGACTTACTAAAAGCCGGCTTAGCAGCTGCAAGCATTGGTCTGAGTTATTATATATGGCGATGAACAACCCCTACGTAGCTGGAGTAGATTGTGTTTATACGACTTACACAGGCGAGAAAAAATACACCCAAGCATCTTGGGTTGATGTCACGGGCATGTCCGTGAATTTGAACTACTCAGGAAAGAAGTTAATCCTTTGTAGTATTTGCATTGGCACGAGCAGCCATGCCAATGTGGGCTTTCGCTTTTGTGATGCAAACGGCGTACTGCAGCCTATGCGCGTGAAGGATAATAACAGGGAACCTGCGCATTTTTCCGTAGAACCCACCCCCCAGAGCGCTGAGAATCTATCGGTTTGGACTTTGCATATGGTTGCTGATTGCCATGGGTCCGTAAAGCTGCAAATGCGCGTAGATGACACCGGGAGCGTTTGCATAAATAGCATAGAAAATCAAAGAGATACCACGTATAACCACGCAACCATTAGCACTTTAACGGTAATGAGTCTCTAACCCTGTAATATATGAACCCACATGTAAAAGAAGATTGGGTTTTTTATTACCTAGAGGAAAAGAAATACATAGGGGATGAGTGGTTTGATACCGATCTATGGGTAAAGGTTGATGGTTTAGGATTGGTTATGTGTACCATTAATCTTACCGGGTGGTATGGCTGCAATGTTGGGTTTAGGATTGTCGATGAAAATGATAATCCATTACCACCTTTCAGAAAAAAAGAAAATAATAGACACCCAACTCATTTTTCATTCGAACCCAACTCTTATAGTATGGAAGACTTAGAGCCCGTAACTTTTCATATGATAGCTAATTGTCGATATGCAAAGCTTCAAGTACGCGCTAGCGACATTTCTGGTAATCAAGGGTATTTCGTAATCAATACTGCTTGGTATACCTCATCGGTGAACGCTATTTGGAATCATAAGCCCATTTCTACTATGACTGCTATACCCTTAATTCCGCATTATCAAGGCGGCGCGAATACTATCTTTACTTATCCGCAGTCGAGGACGCCCAGGAGGACTGACGACGATAAGCCGCCAGTAAAATACTCGGACAAGATCAACCCTTCATCTTCTTCAGGAGTACCACCCCAATAGCGACGACTAATATCCAAATGTTATTCCCCACGAACTTCAACAGTTCTCCGCCGGCCCTAAGTGCCAAGGAAACAACCGAACCCAGCAGCCCAGGAAGACCGGCTGCCATCTTTTTTCCCAAGTCCGTCAGTCCCTTACCTAATTTCTTTACGCCCGCGCCCGTAGCCTTAAGCGCGTTAAGGATTACCCCTACTACGCTCGAAATAGCGACCGCGAATGCCAGCGGAACGCCATACTTCAAAAGGGCTCTTTTTACCTTTTCCTTGGTGGTAAGCCCCAGCTCTTTTTCCAGGTTTTCCTTTTGCGCCCGCAATTCCGCAAGGCGTATTTCGAGCGTATCTACTTCCTTTTGAGCTGCTTCCCTTTCCTCTTCGGTACGAGTTTGGTCCTCGATTACTTCTTGCCTTTCAGATATGTTCTTTTCAAGGTCTTCGATGGCCTGTTCCCTTTGTAGGATTTGCTCTTCTTTGGCATTGATTTCAGCAACCAACTGCCGCCGTTCCTCTAAAGAGTTAGCTAAGTTACTTTTTAAGTTCCCAGCTTCTTCCTTGCTCATGTCCAACTCTGCTAAGGTGCGCCCAAGGTTTTCCTCGATTTGGTTTCTTTGACGCCTAATGTGACTTAATTCATTTTCTAATTCGCGCATTTGATCGTCTTTACCTCCAAGTTCTATTTCGTGTATGTCGGCGAGTACTTGAACTTTCCTATCGTATTCTGCTTTTGCTTCTTCTAACTCCCTTTGCAGCTCCTCGGCGCGCCTTTCCAGGTTGGTCCTTTCGGTTAAGTTGTGCAGCCTTTCTAACAGGCTTCTAGTAGCACGCTGAAAGCCTCTTAATCTCAAGACGTCACCCCTAACGTTGCCCTCCTCATCAAAGAGGTTTTGCGGTTTTGTCCAGCGGTCTTTGTCGGGAAATCTTAAGTCTTGGACGCTTATGAGGACTTTGTTTCCCTTTTCCGTGAGCTTTACGTCGTCAGCATCAAAGTTGTCGTAGCGCAGCTCTAGCTCCCGCGTCGCCCACTCTATGGTTTCCCGTGCGGCTGCTTCCGGCTCGCCCATGTTTTGAAGCTCTATGTGCTCACGCGGAAACGTGTACTCGCGTGCTTTGGGATGTCTTAGGGCCTTTGCAATCCTATCCCTTAGGGAATCGTCGACTTGTTGGGTGGGAAGCAGCGGTTCTTCGTCACCGTCGTTGATATCAGCCTGACCTTCCTCAGTGGTGGGATCGAAGTCGGGGTCTGTTCCTTCTACTTCCATTATATATGATAAGCTCAAAGTTAAATCCCAACGTATTACCTAAGCAGGTTGGCGGACTGAAAGCAGAACGCACCTTTCACCGGGTCACCTTTACCCCCAGCAGCGCTAAGCCAGGGGAAACCCTGTACGTAGGCGTACCCCGCCTAACAGATAACTTAGTCTTAGTTCCTGGCACCTTGGCTTTGAGGTTTGACCTAGCGGTGCAGTCAAGCCCCACAGATGAAAGGATTATCGTTAACAACGTGGGTAGGAACCTCGTTTCTAAGATGAGAATCAAGTTTGCTGGGGAATCCTTGCTGGACTTAAATAGGTACGATCTGTATACCACCTATAAGGATCTATGGTTAACGGCATTTGACCGCGCGCAAAGGATAGAACAAGGAATTGGTAGTGTCATTCTACGTAAGGTCCGCACACCTACGAAAACGCAACCTACTGACGGCAGCGGAGAAACCGCAGTGGCAGACGCAAAGCGAATAAAGACCGCCTATGGTAGTAAGTATGTCATACCACTGGACTTTGAAGTAATCACGAATCACGGTGTGTATTACCCAAGACAGTTATCCGAGCTACAGTTTGAAGTAACTTTAGCAGATGCTAATAACATCATTGGTGGGCTAAGCACTGCACTTACCACAACAACCCCATACTCTATCACCAACTTAGAGCTACAGTACGAAACGGTGTACAGCGAAGAGCTGGCCCGTAGCGCTGGCATGGAGTACAGCTCTGGCAAGGCATTCCTTTACGACCACGTAGTGATGTATAAGACATTTAGCTTCTTGGATAAGACGGATGAGGTTATTAACCAAAGCATTAACCTCCCCCGAAGAAGTCTCACGGGGCTGATGTTGGTGTTTGCTAAACCCTACGAGGCCGGTAAGCGCGACAGCGAGGCCTTTCATAACCCCAACATTACCAACGTTGGCGTGAATATCAACGGCGTTCCAAACAAGGTTTACTCCCAGGGAATAAAGCCCGCAGACGTGTACAGGGAAGCAATGCGCAAGTTTGGCGACCAAATTAGCCCCGCAGAATTCTTTAATGATAAATATGCGCTGTGGATTGACATGCGCACCATTAACGACGAAGACCTACATGGCCAGGGTTTACGTCTAGTAAATACGCAGGACGGCATAACATTGGAGATCAAACGCACCAAGAACGCCAGTGCGGGCGACGGTGATAGGATAAACTGCTACGTCTTCGTCGTGTCTGACGCGCAACTGAGCGTAGAAATGAATCAGCTAAAGAGCGTTGCCTATTGATCCACTCGCTCATCCTTTTGATTAAAAAATATCGTTGGTATATAATGCTTCGCGTATTCGAAAACAACGAAACCAAACTGCAATGCATAGTGCAAGGCGAAACTTTGTACTTCAAAGCAAAGGAGGTGGCTTTGGCGTTGGGCTATGAGCGCCCTAGAGATGCAATTAGAGCACACGTATCTGAGAAATACCAGAAAAAATGGGTTGATCTACAAGGGGCTGCGAATCACCGCTCCTTTACTACGCAACCAAATGCCGTGTTTATATCCGAACCTGGTTTGTACGAACTGATATTTAGCTCCAAACTACCCAAAGCTGTGGAGTTTCGTGATTGGGTCTTTGAGGAAGTCCTACCCGCGCTAAGGAAAACGGGTAAATATGCAATAGAAAGGCGGTTTGGCGGCCCAAACAAGTTAGTATTCAAGATCGAAAATGAAGCCGACCTACACGCGAAGGTCGTCGACTACACACGTAGGTTTTACCCCGATTTCATCATAGCGCCGGGTCTTGGCGAACTTCAAGATTCAGACAGCAAGCGAATAACCTGCTGGCGAAAAGGCTACCAAGCCGGTCAACCCGACCTTTTAATCCTAAATGCGCATAAGAAATACCGCGGGTTGTGTATTGAGTTGAAAACCCCAAAAGGAAACGGCGTCTTATCCGCGAAGCAATCTAAGAAAATCTCACAGCTTGACGTAAATGGTTACCTAACGATGGTTAGCAACGATTACGACATTATCTGCCGTGCCCTGATGGATTACGCGGATGGCATTCGTATTCCCTGTAAGGGCTGTGTAAAGCGGTTTAAGTCCTACGCCACTTTGAAAACGCACCTAAAGATATTCCATAGGTATAATGAAGCTCAGCTTGACTCACTGGCGTGATCTTGTCCACGGTAAAGCATACGAAATAAAAAATTACGTCGTCTTCGAAGACATCGACCGTTTACGGTTAGTCCTCAAAGACTTAGAAGGCAAGGAATATTCCCTTTGGGCGCCGGATTGCGTGCGGTACGTAATTCAGGGCGAGGAATTCACCCACTTACGCAGCTATGGTAAGGTAAATGGCCGATGGAAGTTTGACATTGAAAGAAGAGTCACTCCATCTCCTCTTTGTAGTTAAGCGCGTCTGCTAAAGTCCGCTGCGCTTTAGGATCCGCGGAGCACCAATGCCCCACAAAGGATCCTTCGGAGAATACCCTGTCGCAATGAAGGCAGGTGTATTTTTTACGCGGCGGCTTACAAGGGGTAATGCAGTCGGCAGGTAGTTCGCAAGTAATACAGTCCATATATTGAAAGGGCGATTAGGAATCCTCCCAGAAAGGCAGCTGCGTAGGCTAGCATATACCTTTAAAAGGGGTCCTTATTTTTATTGTTGTTTTGTTAAATGTTGATGATACTTAACAAACAACAATAAAAATAAGAATGGGATTTGAGACTCTTTGCACAAACCCTATCTTACTATTTTAGTTCCCTTCCTAACTTCTACGGGCTTTCCTTGCCACCTCGTTACTGGCATGCCAAGCTTCGAAGCGATCTAAGTACTCTTTAAAGCCGCCTTGACCCTCATACAAACACTGCCAAATATGTTGACCGCTCCTTTGACAGCCGCAGCGCTCACAGTTGGCCTCCCAGTACTCTCTATTTTCCCACCTTACACCTTCTACGAGGTCAAACTCCGCAAACGTTTCGTCTATTTCTTTCTTCCTTTGCGTTAACTCTTTCGTGGTGTCAACCGGACAACATCGGGCGGCAACGTCACCGTGCTCCTCACATGCTACGCCCAGCAGATCGTAATTACCAAGGCATCTATGTCGGTGCCAGGCGTCGGTAACGTCCTCGTCGCAGCGCACGCATACGTTCTTTAAACAAACCCTTCTGCTACGATGGTACTCCAACGCCTGCGCGCTGCTAAACTGCTTATCACAGTCCTTGCAAACGGTAACGTTGTTTACTTCCTTACTGCATACCCGTCTTTCGACGTGATATTGCAATCTTTGCTTGCTGCTGAACTCCCTTTCACATTGCTTGCACTTCATTATAACTAAGTGTTATTTAAGCCTTATAAGGGATACTTAATAAAGTCCTGCACGCTTTCTTTCGCCCAACCGGCCATCGTCAAAAGCGCACCAAACCGTTCTGCGCGCTTCAGACCGCACATTTCATCGTACAATTCCTGCACGCGCTCCTTTAACCGATCGATCTCCTCCCTTTGCATTTCTATGGTGTCTCTTTTATCTTTTGCGTCGGTGGCAATCCTTCTTACTGCGTCCACTGGGTCCATCGTATATATAATGGATCCGAACCATATTCCCTGCAATGCTCTGATAGTAGGACCCACCGGCTGCGGCAAAACGCAGTTCGTCGTGGAGCAGCTATTAGGACCCTTTAGATACCGCTTCGACTATATCGTGCTATTATGCCCCACCTACGTGAATAACCGCACCTGGACGGGCATAGGAGTGAAAGATGACGACTTCTTCGTAGATATCTTAGACCCTAACGAGTTATCCAGCCATTTGAAGTTCTGGCATAAGCAATTCCCTAAAGATACGCAGACGCTCCTCATATTGGATGACATTGCCTGTGGGGACGACGTAAAAAGACGCACTTCCGAGCTCGTTAAACTCGCCTTCAGCGGTAGGCATGACAATATCAGCGTTTGGTTGCTTTCCCAGCAGCTTACCAGTGTCTCTAAGCCCTTCAGGGAAAGCATAGGCTCTCTCGTAGTATTTTATACTCCAAGTAAGTCTGACCTGGAAACCATCTTAAGCGACTACGGCGGTGAGATATCCAAGGAACAGTTGCATGAATACATGCGGCACCTAAAAACGCACCAACATTCCAAGATGATCTTCTCTTTGAGGTTTCCCTACACGGTTGGAATCTATGATTCCTAATGTATATGGACATTGAGCAGCTCTTAGATGAAGTCCCCACGCAGTTAGATGAAAGTAACCTCAAGGAACAACGTAACATCCTTGTGTCTTCTGGGAAGTGTAAAGAAATGATAGGTAAGGAACTTACCCATGAGCAGGTTAATAAGCTGTCCGACGAGGAAGTTAAGAAGTTCCATAAGAGGTACGAGGCCGCCCTTGCAAGTAAGACCACCGACGCCGTAGCAGACTCCGCTATCCGACTTGCCACTAAATTGCTTGGACTTGCGCTGCCCATAGACGACGTGGAGCAACTACGGAAGGACATAAGCGAGGACTACGTTATTGCTCAAGAACTTAAGATAACCTGCGGGTGGTTGTCTTTGAAGTGCGGTAAGTTAATGGCAGTCGCCTCTGCGGCACTTCACGTAGCTCAGCACGTCGACTTGAAGGAGGTACTAGGTTCCTTCGGAACATCTTGGAAGGACTTCAAGAAGGACAGAGAAGTCGAAAAGGTCTTCCAGGCGGCACTTGCTGAGGTACCTGATCAAGTCGCCTCAAGTACTTAGTCAAGTCGTTGTCAAGTCACCTCAAGTACTTAGTCAAGTCGTTGTCAAGTCACCTCAAGTACTTAGTCAAGTCATTGTCAAGTCGTCATCAAGTTACTTATCAAGTCCTTCAAGTCCTTAGATATAAATGAGTGAACCAGAGTCGAAGGCAGAGCAACCTCAGGAGGAGCAGAAGATTACCAAGGCTAAATCTCCAGGCAGAGTTGCCGCGGGGAAGAAGCTCGCGGAGATGAACAAGAAGAACAAAGCCAAAAAAGAAGAAAAGGTGGAGGACGAAAGCGAATCCTTTATTAATCCTGGGTACGTCATTGGCGCGATAGGAGTTGCTATAGCAGCAGGTAGCCTTTACTTACAATGGAAGGCAACGAAAAAGGTAGGACCACCAACATATCACGCGCCCGTGCACGCACCTGTGGAGCCGGCTGTTAGAAAAAGTAAGATCCCTGAAATGGAGTAAATTTATCACCACGTGCCGTGGCGACCTAGATTTTCCTTCTCGCTTTGTAATATAATGTCAACCGCGTTATTGAAAACTGTTGAAGAGGCAGCCATTATTACTTCCATCGTTGCGGGTATTGGTTGGGTAGGTAAGAAAGTGCTCAAAGAAGACTTTACTGAAGACCCAAGCAAGAGCTTCGCTAATTTTGTTAAAATGACCGCTGCCGTAGGCGGGGCTATCATGGTAAAGGATTACCTACGGAAGGAAAAGTACATTCCTAATGTATAAATGGCTAGCGTGGTCGTAGGTGGAGTCATTGCAGCTTTAGCATTCACTGGAGCTAATTATGGTGGTCAATATTTGGATAGATTAGTCAGGGGTGATCGCAGCGGAGATTTAGCCGCCGAAAGGAAAAGGCATGATTTAGCGCTGGAGAAATATCAGCGAGACGTGGCAGCTTGGAATGAAAAAAGACAAGCTTACAGGGATTGGTTGGACAAGAACTACCAAGACAAAATGCAGGCGGATAAGAACTTCGAAAATACAGACTACGCCTTTAAGCTCTATGCGCAAGCACACCCCGACTTTAGAATGAGAAAGCCCCAGTTTAAGAATTACTACCAGCCTTCTAAGAAACAAAAAGATAGTGAGTTGGTCTTCGTAGGAGTCGCAGGGCTGGCGGGAGGCGTAGCTTTGGCGTATCTAATATAATGATCGTCTTTTTGGAAAGCGACAAGAATGACTTTACCACTTACTTGAATCCCCCCATCAAAGCCTGTAAGGTTCGGTTGGTTAGTTGCTCTTTGTACAATTCTTGGTATAATTTGATTAATGGCTTTGTCATCGGAACTTCCGGCACCAAACCAAAAATACCAGATTCCCATTACACCCCTATAACACTGGCTAAGGAGCTAGCAAAGCATGGATATACTCTTACCACAGGATTACCCCATGAAATGAAATTCAAGAAAAATAGTGGGAGCGCTAATTTGAAGGACAGTTCATTGGTAGAACTCCTGGGTCTTACTAATACCACGATAAATAGCGGCAGTACATATGATGTGAAATGGAAAGTCGCATCCTCTTACGAAGTCTATTGCGACTTGGTCAATAGTTACAACAATGGGGAAAAGTCTTCTCTTATGTCCAAGTTTCTACCCAAAGGTAATCCATTTGACCCAGTAGAATACACTCCCATTTCTTTGAGCTATGACTTGTCTCATTTGGTAGAAAGCATAAACGCCACCATTAAGGTGGACGGAAAGACGCTGGATTTCAACGGACGCAATATCAATCTCGTCCTGGAATTCATATAATGGGTCGAACAGAGGACAAACTTAAAAGGATTTACTATGGGCCTGAAGGCTATTGGAAAGGAGCGTCGGCCATCAAGAAACTTGCGACCGCGGCCAGGGTATCAGAAGAAACGGCTAAGAACTGGTTGAAAAAACAAACCATCTGGCAGGTTTATCTTCCCGTGCCCAAGTACATTCCCAGGCCCAGCTTCACCGTAAATACCCCCAACGAGGTTCATCAGGCGGATTTGCTTTTCTTACCGCACGACAAGGTGAGAAAGAAGACCTATAGATACGCTTTGACCGTAGTTGATATCGCAAGCAGATACAAGGACGCCGAACCCATAACCAGCAAGGATTCTGGGGAAGTCGCAGAAGCCCTAGGTAGGATTTATAAGCGCGTTTTGAAATGGCCTAAGCTGCTGCAAGTGGATGCGGGGACGGAGTTCATGGGCGTGGTTACTAAGACCTTGAAAGACCACGACACTAAGATTAGGAGAGCTGAAGCTGAGTACCACAGGGGTCAGAGCATCGTCGAAAGATTCAATAAGACCTTGGCCGAGCGTCTCTTTGGGTACCAGTATTGGAAAGAGCTGGAAGATCCCTCCAAACGCAACAGGGAATGGACTCAGAGGCTCCCCCAGGTCATCGTGGCTTTAAATAACGAGGCGGCCAGGGCTACGGGAATGAAACCCAAGGATGCCATAAGAAAGAAACACGTGGAACACAAGTCCTACGTCAGAAGTTCGAGGGCGGTCGGACTGAAGGAAAAAAAGCTCCCCCGCAACATAGTGGTCAGATACCTCTATCAGCCGGGGGAACTCGAAGGTGGCAGTAAGAGAGCCACGGATCCTAACTGGTCTTTGGAAACGTATGAGATTTCGAAGTCCGTCACCAAGGAAGGGCAGCCCGTGTTGTATTACCTAAATGGCCCAAGTCGTGGATTTGTCAAGGAAGAACTGCTCATAGTCCCCAAAGACTCAGAGTAATGCTGCTCCACGCGCCCGATTACACTCTAGGCATGTCAGCCTTACGTTGCCTCTGCAATGCCCGCGTTTATTATTTATGCGATCCACGGAGAACTGCTGATCGTCATTTGGGTCAAACCTCCATAGTAGAGGTATGTTACACTTGGCACACCGCGCCCCTTTCTTATAGACGTCGTCCACGCATAGGTCAAACTTTATCCCCGCATAGCGGGGATCTTTGCTCTTTTCTTCGTCGTGCCGCTTGTAGCGAAGGAGTTTCTTGGCGATATTCTCCTTAGCTACGTCTTCTGGGGTGCGGTCGTAACGCAATTGCGGACCCCAGGCTCTTTTTAACTGTTTGGCATACTCCACACGGCTTACGGCGGTGTAGATAAGGTTGCTCCAACACAGCCGCTGGTCTATGATCCACAGCGTTTCTTTTATGGTAAGCCCTTGCGCGCTGTGGACTGTCATGCAATAACCTAAGCGCCAGTCTGGATGGGAGGTTATTTTTTCCACCTTTTCTATGGGTACCCAGGCTTTATCATGCGTTACCGCATTTTGCAGTTGGATGTCGGTACCAGGTACCCAGACGTCTCTTTTTTGCATGCGGGTGTCGTGGGGTTTGTAGCAAACAGGTACGGGATGCGTAGGGAAGCGCTCTCGGTGTATATTTAGCAAATCCTTTTGTATGCGAGACTGTGCTGCGCGTTTGCTGCTCAGCACCAGATCCTTTGGATGCCATGTGTAAAGGAAGTCCTCGTAGGACTTCGCTCGTACGCGTTTGCGCAGTGTTTTGCATTGCTCAGCGTCACTGAGGCCCCGAAGTTCTGCTTTCAGGTTTCTTATTTGATCCTTACTGCGGTAGTCGGTGTTAATTTCCTCCGCATGGTCTACGAAATCTTTCAGCCATTTATGGGGCATCTCTCCGGTTATTGGAGGAGGCTGGCAAGGATCTCCGGCGAATATCACTTGACACTTTCCACGGAGGAATTCTACAAATTCCTGCAGGATTTCTAAAGGAACGGTGCAAATCTCATCCCAAAGTATCACCGGGGGTATGTCGTGGATGGCTTCTGGTACCCACTTTTGACCATTCCAGCGGAAGAAGCTGTGGTAGGTCTGCGCGTCGTACCCCATCTCCGTTAATTCTCTTTCCAGACGGTGCGTTGGCGTTAACACCTTTATCTTTGGAAAGAGTTCCAAAACCCTGGTAGTTTTACCACTGCCTCCCGTTCCGTAAAGGTAAGAGAAGCGTTGGTAAGAGATTGGGTCCGCAACCGACGGTAGAGGCTCCCCGGTTGGTTCCACGCTACCGTAAAGATGTTCTCCGTGATATTCTACACGGCCTCTCCATGCTTTTATCTCCTCATCTTTGACGCGCCATTGACCACTTTCTGCAAGTTCATCGGCAGTGTAGAACTCCTGCATCTTCTCTAACACTTCTGGCTTTACATACAAGGAATCCGTGGCTACGCGTGGGATGTCCTCTTTGTCAAACCGTAGCAGCATTGCTAAGAGATTGATGTGCGCATATGCTAGCATGCTGGCACGCAGATGGTAATACTGTGGTCGATGGTCTTGGTAATAACACAGCGCATTCCATTTCTGTTCTTTTTGACCTTCTATGAAGTAGTCCCATTTCTCTACGGATACCATTGTTCCTTGGTCATGTGCACGTTTTATGAGGAAGCTTAGCTCACCGGCGTCTGTTATTAAGCGTCGCTGCATGTGTTTTTCGCCTTCTTTTGCGCCCTGTGTGAATTTACCTATGACCACACGCGCTGTGGGGTTGTGCTCTGGAAGCCATCGTGTAAAGGCGCTATGGCAGAGTATGGCTTCATGCGCTGTGTATTTTAAAAGCTTGCGCTCTTCGAGGAACTTCAGTAGGGGTATGGGTATCCATTCTTTCTCCTGCAGGTGCTTCCCATACCACGCGTAAATTATGGGATGTAAGTCTTTTGCTAACTCCCAGGTGGTCAGTCTGATGAACCCCGTTGCTGGGGCGTCGTAGTAACCCGGTAGTGACACCTTAAAGAATTGGGAGTCTGGATGTCCGTAACGGTCATAATACTCCTTACAATCCCCAAGGCCTTTGAAACTGGCGGGGTAACAGTGTTTCATATCCAACGACACGTACTCGTCTTCGTTGTACTCCATATTCCAAAGACCGCCGTGACCGTGTTCTACGCAAGCTTTGGAGATATCTTTGAACTCTTTTGGGGTAGGTTTCCAGCCGTTCCTTTTCTTCGCGGCTAAGAAGTCCAAGCTGCGAGAGCTGAGCACTTCGTCTGAAAAGTCCTCACCAAGGGTTTCGCAGGCGCTTTTAATGCGTCGATGTTCCACTTCTGGTCGGTATAAAGTACCATCTTGCGTCATGAATTGACATCCTTCTGAATCCATTAACCAAATAGAATTCTCATGAACTAATTCTGTCAATGGGGAATTTTTATAGACCTTTGTCTCCTTCTTTCTTGGGAACCTCAACTCCCTCCACGCGTGCGCGTTGTGTTGGTAAATGACTATGGGAGCACCTTTGCCTTCGTATTTATGCGTTCCTGGGTAAATAAAGCCGTCGGTGATATCTTTCACATGGATTCGCCTTCCTAACGTGGTTTCCAACTTCTTGATGTTTTCGATGGTTCCTCCAGTTTTACGAGTAGAATGCTCCCATTTCCTGATGGCTTCTCTTCTTTTTGGCGTAAGCTTACCACCCCGAGAGGAATCCTCGAAAAACTCCCTAACCAGCTTCCCAACGCAGTTACCAGGATGTCGCATTGGTTTAAGCTTCTTAACGTCCGGCTTCTTAATTTCGTATGCACCGTAGATGACCACGGTAACCGGGTAAGCGACCTCGTAGAAGAGCATGTCTATTCCCTCAAGTGCTCCCGGTCGTGTGTGCTTATTCAAAACGAACAGGTTCTGCTTACCAGACGCTCTGATAGGATTACGACCCTTTTCTATTATCCACTCACCGTCTAAGTACTTTACGAATGTCAACTCCAAACGGTAATCGCCGGCTGGCATTCTGTTGATTATCTTTTCAGCCATTTTGTAATTCATGGTTTTGTCTGTCTTTCCCTCCATAAATGTAGCGAAGACAAAGTCAGCGTCTGAGTTATCCATCACCTGATTTCCGAGCCTGCGCACAGTTTTGTTTTGAATGTCGTTGATGGTGGCCATGTATATCTAAGGAATATTTTAACCTCCGTTTGCGGTAAATCTGCTGTACCCGTCTTCGTAAATCCGCGAGTTAAACCCGTATATCTTTGGCATCGATCGCGAGTCCCCCTACCTGCTGCTGTGTTTCCGCAGTTTCCACATTTTCTCATGTTCCCGGTTCCGGATTTTCCTATGGCGTGCACGCTTTGGTTGTCAAGCGGTTTGTTGGATAGCTGTGCTACATGCGCCATCGTTGCTTCGTAAGTTCTGGCGTATTCGATTGCTTTGTCAAGCGTTAAGTCGTTTCCGTGCTCTAGTATTCGCTCTTGAGCTTTAACATGCTTAGTGCCTATAATCAATTGTTCAATCAGGCGTTCTTCTAACTCCTGTTGATCTCTAAACTTGCATTTATTTGCATGATTCCTGCACCTAGTCATGAAATCATCAGTGCTCTCATCGTTATTTTGTTTTAGATGTTGTAGCTGATATCTTTCTAATCTAAAGTTAGTTTTAGGTGCAAGATGCTTTTCGAATTTGGACCAAATAAAGTCGGGCTTTGTTTTGTCATCGTCGTCGGCCCACGTGAAACTGTTGTATATATCTACGCCTTGACGGCCTATCCAAAGTAATATATATGAGGATTTTTCTACATCTGATTTCTTTGAGAACGGACCGGTGAATATTAATTGGCAATATTGTTTAAATCTAGCAAATTCGTCGGTGATATCGGCTCCAGCTTGCCAGTTCATAACAGGGGGCGTGAACCCTGTCGCCATGCTTGATGTGTTTCTTGCCGAAAAAACGCTTATTTCTTAATATTACTGACCTTCCAGTGTCTTGTGTGTTTAGTGCTTTACTTCTGACACCATGTCATGATATTTAGTGGAGGCTTTGATTATGATTGCTTGCTTTAATGATGATTAATTCGGCATACTTATTCTGGTGCTTAACTTGATACAATGTGTGTAGAGAGAGGGGAGAGAGAGTCATATTACATTTGTTACATAATAGAGCCTAATGTTGCGTGACAAGTATATATTATTACACCGTCCTTGAATCCCATGGTGTCAATTCGGTGAGTTTTTTGTATGATGACCGCTATGATGGAGAATGGACGTGTTTCACAGAGCTCTCTCCAATCTCAACCCAAAACTCATAGAAAAGTTGACAAATATCTCGATTACATCGCAAATGGCAACAGGCTAATCAGAATGGTAGTGTGACTGAACTGGAGAAATTTCTTAGTGAAATAGACCAGTTTCGAATTCCAAATTACCGCTGTATTCCTTGATTACAGACTCATTTGCACAGGGTTAGCCTCGCATCAGTGTTTAAATATTCACAAATACCAACGGGAAAGTAAAGAATGCACAACTTCAACAATACGAACACTTTGAAACTCGGCGGACCTTGACTGGAACACGTGAATATTCTGCACAAACTCGAGGCTAACCCTGTGCAAATGAGTCTGTAATCAATAAAAAACAGCGGTAATTTGGAATTCGAAAGGGGTTTATTCTGGTCACCGAAACGAATGAGGTTGGTAGCACGCTTAAACTGACTGTCAATACTACTGCTAAGTGTACCGTTTTCAAAACGTTGTATGCTACAGTTAACTTTTATCCATCAACCAAAACCCTACAAGTTCAGTCCGGGGGGGGGGGGGGGGGGGGTACTACCACCCCAACTTGGGTAGGGGTGTGCCGCCAGGACCTCAAAATATGCAACCAATTCTGCCTGTTATGCAGAACTAGGTCGACTCCGTCTGCATGTAGCTGTAAGCTTAAGATGCATAAAATACTGGCTCAATCTAGTTACACCTACATCGAGCCATAAAATTACATTTTTAGCATATAAAGAAATGATAAGCTCCAGCCGTAAAATTTGCTGGAGCCAAAAAGTAAAAGAGTCATTATTAAAAAAATGGGCTGGGTGATATATAGCTAGAAGTAAATTCCAATACCTCTCGCCAGCCAAACGTCTTTGTTACTATCAAAACGAGATTTGAAGACATAGAGAAACAAAACTGGCTCGGGGAGATCTTTAATGATAAAAGCGACACCCCTGGCCAAAAAGAACAAATTAAGAACGTATCGCCTCTTCAAAGTTAGTTATATGTTAGAAGGTTACCTAATAAATGTAAAAAATTTCAATCACAGAAGAGCCTTAACTAAGCTAAGAATAAGTAACCATGACCTAGAAATTGAAAGAGGCAGATACTCTAGTTACAAGAAGGTAGAGGAAAGGAAGTGCTTTCATTGTACTGATATAATAGAAGATGAAAGACACAATTAAATGTCCTCTATACTCCAAACTTAGAGAAGAATTTCTTATGCAAAATAACATAAATAACTCCCTTACGGAGGACCAATTGTTCCTAAAGTTGATAGATCCTCCCCATATTTTACAATCAGCTGCAGCAAAATACGTTTACAATTGTTTTGCTCTGCGTAGTGAAAAAAAGCAACAACAACAAAACAAATAAAAATCAATACTTGTATAATATTGCATAAAGATGATTAGGATTAGTAACGCATTTTATCGAAATAATTATATGAACATTTATATATACAGAATATATATGTACGTATGATGTGTATGTGTGGAATATGTGAATATAGATATTATGCATAAACATACGTATATATTCGTAACTTATTTGGAACTAAGTTGATGTGCAACTTTGTACAAAACGCCAAATAAAATATGTCTGTCTGTCTGTCTGTCTGTCCTCAAAACCCTGACCAATATCCCAGACCTAAAATTTTGATTTTACATACCCTACCCCAGACTAAAACTAAGAATTGTACACCCTATCCCAGACTAAAAGACGGAAAATACGGTTTTACAATCGATTGCAATCAATATTTACTAACATTTTTAATGTTTTTGTGTCGGCAGAAAGCGTAGCCTATTCGCCATACAAAAACGACCAAATCGTTGACCCTATACCAGACCAAAATGATACCCTATCCCAGACAAAATGTCCAAAAATGATACCCTACCCGACCCAAAAGCCAAAAAACCATACCCTATAGGGCGGCACATACCCGTATAGCATATATAGGGAAGTACCCCCCCCCCCCCCCCCCCCCCCGGGAAGTTCAGGGGAAGTCAGGCAATGATTTAAGGAAAAAATTGATTGAGCTTCAGGCCCTCAACAATGAACTTAATGATGCTGATTATCCTGAGTTTCCTACGCCTAACTTTGAGGAGTTTATAGCCGTGGTCAATGATGTTCCACAACAAGACCTTAGGCCCCGTCCACACGTATCCGGAAATTTTTATATCCGCAAATTATTTTTTGCGGATACGAAAATGTTTTCACCGTCCACACGTATCCGTTTTCGCAACCCGTGTCCGTTAAAAAAAATTTGCGGGCACAAAAATTTCCGGATACGTGTGGACGGGGCTTTATTAGAGATTGGAAAATTTTATTGATTCTGCTGAAGAAGCAAGCAAGGATAACTCAAAATCTGTATTCGATATGGGTTATAGAGATGAAATTAGTGAAATATGGAAAGCGATTAATTTAATTAATTCAAAACTTGAAGATACTGTTAAAGAAAAATGTGAATCTTCATGCACGAAATCTACCAAAAGCCCTGGGGAATTGCGTTCCATAGAAAACCTATCAAACGAAAATGATTTATTGAAAAGAAAACTCAGTGATATGGAAAAAGAGCTCCAACAAACCAAGGATGTAAATCAAAGCCTGATTACAGCCTTAAGATTGCTTAGTGTAAACTCGTCAAAACATTCAAAATTAGCTGATGATAAGAAGTCAAGCTCCTTAAATTGGGACGTTGCCTTTGAAGAAATACAGACTACACCTAAAACCAACCCATTAGTAAATAGGAAACGGTTTGAGATTTTACTTAACCACGATATCGCAGAGAATAGTAGTGATGGTGAGCCCCCCCCAAAATCTTTGAGTGTACTAATTGAAGCCACAGATCTAGCCAAAAGAAAAGATATGAAGTGAATCATGGAAAGTCAGAAAGCACAAATGAAATCAAGGCAATCAATGACAATGAGGATGCAGTTCAGATTGATGATTATAGATCGAAGCAAAAAGATAAGTCAACCTCAAGGAACAGGCAAAATGATGAAATGGTCAAAAGCATACAAAAGAAATTATCGCAGACCATTGATCTTACGAGTGATACGAGTAACATCTGTAATCCTCAGAAACCAACTAATCTGCCGACTCAAAAAAAGAAAACAAAAGATCCAAAAACTACACTGATGAACGAAAAAGACGAAATTTGGATCATTGGTGTCTCCATAATTAGGCCATAAAATGTCATCGCACTCAATGAGCATTAAAGTTTCTACGCATCCGGGTTGCACAACTAGAGACATGATGGACCATATTAAACCTGTCCTGAGGCGCAACCCTAAGAAGGTGGCCATCCATGTTGGTACTAATAGCCTTCGTTCTACTCAATCATCAGAGTCCTGTACTGATGAGATCGCTAAACTAGCCGCCATGGTAAATTCTAATAAGACTACCAAAGTGGTCGTCTCAAACATTACTACAAGAACTGATGATGTCAGCTTAGGTAAGAAAGCCATTGCTGTGAATACTATTCTTAATGAGATTTGTGAGAAGAACAAATGGGATTTCATAGACCATTCAAACATCAATGCAAGCCATCTTAATGCTAGTAAGCTTCACCTAAATAAAAAGGGCACTGCGGTGCTGGCTAGTAATTTCATAACTTTTTTAAAAGTTAAATAGGTTACAAAGGCCGGGGAGTCTATACTCATATCTAATAGTTCAAAGACTAATGAGGAATCGTCTTGTAAGACTAATGTATTTGGTCGTGGTTTGGTGATGGCATGTTTAAATATCAATAGTTTACTGGCTCATATTGATGAACTTCGTGTTTTTCTTTCAACTGCCAAAATTGATATTTGAGCAATTAATGAAACTAAACTAAATTCTACTATATCTAACGAAGAAATCTATATACCACAGTTTGATATAGCTAGTTTCTATATAAGAAATAACCTAAATTACGAAATTCGTAGTGATCTTGATGACGAATTACTTGAAGTCTTGACCATTGAAATCACTAAACCTCGATCCAAACCTCATCTAGTTAGTACATGGTACAGACCTCCTAGCTCACCAGAAAGACCGTTGGTTGGAAAGATAAGTGAACACTATTTAGTATCCATTTAGAAACAAAGATATATCAATTCAATTAGAAATCTACAAATAACTGAAACAATCGCACATATTTAAAACCAAATCCGTCTGTCCTGGCGCCCTTGGATCTTCTAAGCAGTATTGATGTGAACAAAGCAGTGAATCTTGATAGAATTCCCAATAACTTGTTAAAATTAGCAGCCGAAATCGTTGGACCATCCCTAGCTGAAATTTTTGGTCAATCTATCATGACGGGCACTCATTTCCGCGCGAGTGGAAATTAGCCAGAGTAGCACCTATCTTTAAAAAAGGAGACAAAAATGATGTAAATAATTACAGGCCAATTTCAGTAGTGTCCACTATATCTAAAATTTTCGAAAAAATTGTATTTGACCAACTCTATACTTACTTAAATACAAATGAATTGTTAGCGACTTGCCAATCAGGCTTCCGTACACTGCACAGTACTCTAACTGCCTTAATAGAAGCAGGGGCTTGTTTAATGGTGCTATCTTCATTGATTTACAAAAAGCTTTTGGTACTATTGGTCATGAGATTTTGCTAACTAAACTAGTAAACTATGGTGTCGACCAACTGTCAGTTTCCTGGTTTAGGTCTTATCTAACTAATCGATTACAGAGAGCATGTGTAAACGGAAGCCTGTCTGGCCAAAGTGCAGTAAGATTTGGTGTGCCCCAAGGCAGTAATCTTGGGCCATTACTTTTTCTAATTTTTATCAACCATCTTCCTAACTGCTTGGATTCAGCCTCAGCACGGATGTTTGCTGATGACACTAACATCACTGTTCATGGTAACAACATTCCAGATCTTGAGCCTGTACTCAATGCAGAAATTAGAAACATCCATAAATGGCCGGTTACTTAGCAATAAGCTAAGTTTAAATGTTACCAAAACTGAATTTATGGATGATTATTAGCTCTCGCCAAAAATTTACTGAACATGACGATTTTCCAATAAAAGTAACGATTGGCGATAACGAAATTAAAAAACGCCGATCATACGAAGTCGCTCGCCGTTACAAAAGACAGAAATTTGAATTGGTCTATACACATTCAAAATGTTATCAAGAAAGTCTCCTCTTGCATAGGAGCCTTAAAACGCGTGCGTCCTTTTATCTCGATCAGTACTGCCATTCAAATTTATAAAACGCATATGTATCCAGCCCCACTTCGACTATTGTAGTACGGTGTGGAGTGGCTTAAGTCAACAGCTAAGTGATCGACTTCAAAAACTTCAAAATCGCGCGGCAAGAGTTATTACAAAAACTAACTATGAGACTCGATCTAGCCAATTACTTGTCGACCTCAATTCGGACGCCCTTGCAATTCGTCGAGATAAGCAAAAAGCAACACTAATGTATAAGACAATGAATAAGCGCGTGCCAACGTACATCCAAAATCTCTTTGAGCTGAAAAAACTTAATTACAACTTACGTAATCAGGAAAATACATTTTCAGTTCCTAAGCCACATACTGAGTATCTTAAGAATTCTTTTTGTTATAGTGGCTCTTCACTGTTGAATAGCCTTCCCCAATCAGTGAGAGAGGCAAAAATCTCACAATTCAAGAAAACTGCGTTGAAAATGTGTTTTCTTAATGTAAAGACTCCCACGGCCTACATGTAAAGCAGTATCTAAACCATGTATATTATATATATATCTGTATTCAGTTAGCATTTATATTATATATATTTAGCTGTAATTGACTGATGTATTTTACCGTGGTTAAATAAAGATTCAGATTCAGATTCAGACTGTTTTCCTTTTTATTTCCCTTTATACATGTTAGCCTTGGATTATTTTAGGTTTCGCCGGGCCTTTTCCCTAGCCTGTTTGTGACTGGTTTGTCTGACACAATAAAGTTTTACTTTAGCCTTACTCAACTATGCCCGCGTAGAGCCAAATCGACACAATTCTTTCGAACGAAACACGCTATTTCAGGACTTGAGATCTTCTTCCAGTTAAAAGTTAACCTCCTCTGAGCATCCTCAACTGCTGCAGTTTGTGTCAAAAGCTTTACTTGTTGGATATAAAACATTTTCCCATGATTCTAGGTTTTTGGTGACTAACTTTATTGAAATAAGTATATACGTCTATAGCTTCGTTCAGAGACCAATATGTAGCCTAATAATGAAGAGGTCAACATAGCCTGCGTGGCGCGGCTCTAGGGGATTGGGGACGAGGGAAAAGGGAAAGAAAGGGAGGGGGAAAGGAGAAGTTGGCGATACACGAAAACCAAGGGGACCAGTGCAAGCTACTTTCTCCCTTCCCCCTTCCTCCTCCCCCTCCCCCCTTCCCTTTTCCAAGGCTAAGGTCAACAGAGGTCCTTCACGCTCAATGGAGATAAGCAGACAAAAAAGGAATGTGTCAACAAGAATAATCATCCGAAATATGGCATTGAAGTTCATGTATAGTGTATGTATATTATATTCAAAATTTAAAAATCGTTATATAAAGTTATCTTCATTGATCAGTATTTTTTCTGTCTTCTTAATATCGAGGTTCATTCATGCGGGTATTTTCAAGAACTTTGTGAGCAATATTTGCATATTTTGAAATTTCATGAACCGTAAACCGTAAATTGAAATGTTCGTTTGTTTATTCATGAGAAAATTTTATTTCGCATTTCAATCTTCTCTGCGAATGCGCTTTTCCAATTAAACCTTTAAGAAGCCTTAGACGGATATAATATATCAGGATAAACTATATCCATGTCCATGCAGCTAAGCTTTCATGAAGCTTCATCAAAGAATAGTGTTATGTTTTTTTAACTGAAAAGCTATGAATTAAATGCTATCAAGAATAGGAGATATGAAAGAGTTAATTACCTAGAACGGTGGCAATAAGCCATATACATCCCGAGGGCCGCAGACCCGAGGGGTGTATAGGCTTATTGCCGACGTTCGAGGTAATTAAGTATTTAATTTATCAATCAGTTTTCTATCAAATGTTGCTCATTATAAATGCGAAGTCTATATATAGTTATTAACCGGTTAATAACTGACTATATATTGACCTCGCATTTATAATGAAGGTTATAACAAAAATAAAGCCTTGTGAATAACAAAGAAAACCGTGTCAATAGAGAAATAATTACTAGTAAGTTTGAGCAAATGTTCGTACTTTTAAGCGGTTCCAGATATGAATGGACCCTTCCCAAAAGCATCAAAAGAAAACTCAAAAAAAATCATAGTTCTTGATGGAATTTGTGGCATATATTTTGTATTTGTATGTTTGCGTTCAAAGTTCCATCGAAACGTGAATACAGCAAGCTGGAAAAATCAACCTACTCAAAAAATATTACAAAGTGCAAAATTTCTTTCTAGTCCTTGCATTCTCTAATGCATTCTTGCAACAGTTCCAGCTCCAGCATAATCTGTTTGTTAAAATCTGCTGATTTAAACGTAGATTCAACTTACCACAAGGAAGAATCCATCACGCCCATAGACTGAGCAGTGCCAAGAACTACATAGTCTGTCTATAAACATCGAAAGAGTTTCTCTCTTAGTTATTACGTTCACAACTAACTGTACTTCTTGCAAAACGGTGCTCAAGACTTGATTGCCATTACTGTATCGATAATATCGTCAGTTGAACAGAAACAGAGAAGTTTAGATCACTTTTAAGATGACTCTAAAGTATCGAAGCGGAAGCAAAAGTGCTTACTTGCACTAATGAACACTTACCTCGTGATCTAGCTGAGCAAGATATGCTATGACCCGCTCTTTAATAAGCAATATGGTCTCCATCCTCTGTTTTTCTCTTTCAGTCCTGTAAGAAGAAAAAAAGAGGTTTTTTTATTGCTAAATCTACGATGTTCATTACTTAATATTTATAAAATGCAGACTGATACCACACTTTGTACGTGGCGGGGGGGGGGGGGGGGGGGGGGGGGGGGGGGGGTGGGGGAGTTCTGGTCCCGAATCACGCGCTATTTTTTTCTTGATATCCCGCGTGCTGCTGCAATTGTAGCGACGAACAAATTCAAAATATTCAAAAGCGTATGAATATTTACTTTGTTTAATTATTTTTTCACGTTTTTCCCGATAATCAGAAATCGAAATCCCACATCCCGGACATTGAATAGACCTTATTCGTGGTGTGACAGTGTTTTCGCAGTTCAGCGTGAAAAACCTCTGGGGGAATGAAGAGCTATTGTTTTCGGTAACTCGTCGGGATATCATCGTTAGTCCTTTCGTATCCTTTGGGATACTCATGAATTTTTCGAAGGGTAAAAATAAAAGAAAATGAATCCCCTGGAGGTTCGTCACGCTGAATTGGGAAAACATTGTCACTCCACAAATAAGGTCTATTCGGCAATTCCCGAGTCACGACCGATGCCAATCATCCCGAATGACGTAGCATTTTTTTTTAGTTTCCGCTGATCTCGCGCTACATTTTATTCGTTTCCCGGCTACGGCGAATACCCTTCCAGACCCTGTTAAATTGAGTACTAACAAGAGAATAATAAGTACTTCATATTCTCTTGGTACTAATGATCGGGCTGCGAAGTAGACTACCAATGCCTAACATTTGTTTTTATTGTATGTAAAAATCTTCCAATACTGGTACTTTTTCTTCTTCTGAAAACCTTGACCAATTTCAGTTACCGTTGCTAGTAGGATTCGAGGAAGCGAGATTTTTCGGCGGCCTGTTTATTTTTTTTGGACATTTTGACGCACGCGGCGAGTAGGTTTCCAGCCCTGTCCTTTATGCCATATATGGTGTTGTTCGTACCAAAGCTTAGAGACCAGTCATAGTTATCAGTATTTTGAATTTCCTTTATTCAAACATCTTTATATTAGCAGTCGGAAGTCTCTTAGAGATAGTGGTTTAGATATGATAGTAAGGATACAGCATGCCCGATTTTAACGATACAAAACTGATGAAACAGGTCAACATACGGATGGCTCACGGTAACCAAGCGAAACAAATCTAGCTTTCAATCAACCCTCAAACAACCTCTGAGCTGATCTAAGTCAGAAATAGCATGGAGGAAAACCTAAAAACCAAGAGAAAAATTATCAAACTTATAAATGGGTATATTAAATGTTTTCTTTTTTCTATAAATTATTAATTTAGACGAATGTAAGATAACTGAAATGATAAAGACACTGGGTGGTTATTTTGGTTGTTGGGGGAAAATTCGTTGACATTTCCTTGGCGGGAAAAAGTAATATGAAAACAAGCAATGTTAAGATGAACATGACTGATATGGCAGAAGATCATATAAAAAGACTTAAACGTAAAAAGATTTCGGAAAGCGAGGATAAAGTTGGATTAAGTCGAGTATGCGAATGCTTTGATCATTTCAAAAAAAGCTAAAAGTGAGAACTTCTAGAAATCTTTAAAAACCTTACCAAATTTACAACTTACTTAGTTGTACTCTCACTAATAATTCAATCAATCATTATATATCGAAATAGAGAAATAAGAGAAAAATATCATATGCCCTTGGCATATGATACTACTTTACTATATATATCGAAATGTTTTTTTTATCAAAGAAATAAATTGATTCCAGCTAGCCAAGGAAATAATCGACCATAACGACTGAGATACTTAGTACTATGCATCAGGGTACTAGGGAGTGAAAATCTCGTGAATTAACGCCGATGATTTTGGTTTGAATCAAAAACATATCAGGTTTCGGCACTATTTCCGTGCAGCTGTAGTAATGACGTTTTTATCGAGTATTAGTGCAGTGCGTGACTGGATGCCACGAAGCCAGGTGAAGTTCAACTTGAGTCATCCGAACTTGAGAAGATAGCTTATTTCCTGACATTATTCGCTATGTATCCATATTGACATGGTCGGCAGAATGGATACCAAATTTTTCTTCGATGAGACGGATAACAGCAAACTTGCTTTTATTTTCTTGCAGTAGTGCTTTTAAAACTTTATTGGGGTTCCTATGTTATTTTTCGTAGGAGCTAGACTGGCGACAATAACAACATCTCTTCCTCTCTCCAGTCCTTCTCCGGTTCATACTTATTAGTTGCATGATACTGCCCCCATAGTATTCAGTATAACGAGTTGTCTACAAAGGGCCAAGACCATCTCGTTTATTACTAAGTACAACATCAGAAGCAGAAGAGGTTTGTGGTTAAATATCCGAGATATTATTGTTTGGTCACTGTGAACGCGGTATATTCTCAGCGTGGTGTTAGCGTTACTCGCGACCAACTCGGTTGTCATCGCAGATGGTAGCTTCATAGTCGGTACACAAATTCATCGTTCAATACTCCCTTCTGTGTGGCCGAAGAGCTTTTGAATTATGAGCAGAAGAACAGTTCTTATTCCGGTAGATGGTAGTGAACACAGCGAGAAGGCTTTCGATTGTAAGTATTTTATTCATATTCCACTCCAACACCCACATCATGTAAATTGCGTTATGTGAGAATATTCATATCCATAGTTGTGTGTCACAAACAGAAGCGGGCTCGAAGCAGTACACTAAACAGACACCTTCATGGTAATCATTTACGAGCCTATATGCCATAAAAGAGTTTACTTAGGGATTTCCTATACCTTAATGAATGAAAATCTTACAAGAATATCGACAAATTAAGTATCTATGGAACAGATTTTAAGGTTAAACTATCGGTAAACAGCCGTCACTAGGGGCTGGGTACACGAGAGGGTTAAAACAGCGTGGAGAACTCCCTTCTATTTGTCTCGGGAAAACAGGTGGGCATTTCTCGAAGGAAAGCAGTTGATACATCTTGAACAGCTTAAAGGGAAGCTTAAAAGGTGTTTTTGACCGATACTGTTTCTGTTTTTTCTCTCCAGTCTTTCCTTTCTTCTTTTCCCATCAAACTTATTTTCTATTTCTCCCAGTATAAAATGTCAGACAAGTACTTTGACTGTTTTTGAGGCTATTGAAGGCAGTTTGGTTATACGGGAAGTGAGAACTGATATTACAATTGTTAATCACTCGGGCATATCTAGACTTCAGCCCAGACTTCAACCTAGTGTTACAACTGGAAAGCTTTCTCTCGCTTGAACGACGACGATCAGTTATCGATGAGCGGAAATAACATCGATGATTTTGGATTAAAACAGGAAAAGTTCGAATCACACTTCATTCTTCCTGGATTAAGGTAGATAAGACTGAAAAATAGGTATTCAAGCAGTCTGAATGAGTCTTAGTGTTTTGAAGAGACGTAATGCAGTATAAATTTTCTTCAAGCACATAAGCCAACAGCACCTGCCCGGACTATTGTGTTCCATATTTATGAGGCAATTCAATCAGCAATGCTGTTTTCAGTTTCAACGCTGGTGAATTCTGTTGCCACCAGTAGTTCACAAGTCTTCCTTTTGAAAGTACCTCGAATTAAAAACATAAATAGCTTTCTTCGTTATGGTTGCGTGGCTGTCGTGAGCTTTAAAAATGGAATGTGTGCAACCTCCCGTCTGAAATCGATTATCTCTTCTTATTCTAGTCCCTTCCAATTTTTCTAATATAAAAGGGAAATACGAAATTTGAATGAAATTCTGAATGCAACAGTAATGATATCTCTAACAACAAGGATGGCAGATGAGTGAATAGGTTATCCCTGCATTGAACATTACATGTAACATTATTCGGCCAAACCAAAAATTGTTTAGGATTTCAAGCCAAATAATAATTATAACTAACCGCTAGCTGTTATTCCTTTAGTGTGAATAAAATCTCGGTTCAAACTCTGAAATTCCCATTGATTTTAATTTATATAAATGTGTTTTAATATTCTAGTTCGCCAGCTATGTCAATACTCTCAATCTGATAATAGCTGTTGGACGCTTTCTTTTAGCAATATAGTTTAGGAGATAGGAAATAGCTTCTTGCTTCTTCTATATGGAACTTGGCGAGAGAGAATAAGGAGATAAATCGAGCTACATATCATTGCACATAGTCAGGGAATTCAAGAGAAAACCGAAGCTAGGGAGACGGGAAGTACTGAGTGGAAACTTCCAATCCAAAAAGAAAGACGAAATCTAGAGAGAGGGCGACGAAGAGTAAATACAGCATTATTTTCGTTGGTTCATTCGTCCAAATGGTTCTGGATGCCATAGAATCGCTCTTTATTTTTTGCAGTATTCATCATCTTAAAAAACGTTCCCGCTTCAACTGTCACGTTCAACAAATCATCATGCATTATAGCACCAAATGAATCTTCAATCAATATTCAGACTGAAACTATTAAGATAAGTGGTAATTGCGACTGAGCACTACAGTGTTTGCTGTACTTGTAGACTATGCATTATTTATTACATATTACTAATGTCAATACGATTGTACAGTCGAGATAAATGTATTAGTATAAGTAGTAAAATGCGTTAATTTGTCTTGTCTGGTTGGAATTGTTTGATCGATGTCATGTAATATGAAATTATGGTCAATAATCCATAGTATTATATTACAAGTATGAATATTAGTAGTAAGTGAAGAGTCAGATCATGCTATATTGATACTTAAATTATCGATTGAGACCTTATTTGATGCACGTCATGCACACGTTAAGATGTTTCAACTATTAGTCTAAAAAAGAAGGTTCCCAAACTGCTGAAAAACCTTAGCAAATAGTTATATATCCTTTATGAATAATAAGCAAAAAGGATTCGGAAAACCGAGGCGTGAAATTTCTTATCTAGAAATAGCACTCGAAATGTTCATGTCGTCAACGCAGAATACAATATTCATGAATTAATAGGTGTTTTCTATTTCCTTTGAACAAAATATTCAAAGTCTTGCGACTTCCAGAAACTGTAGTGCAGAAGCTAAACAAGTTAAGAATACTCTTCTTGAAATTGAGCTTATAATACGCTACTTCGGTAATGCAAATTTTCTCTCGTTCCAGTTTACTCAGGGGGCAAAATCAGATCGAAACCTGTCGAATTAATGAGTGAGACAAAATGTACCATTTTGCTCCCGAGTGCGGAGCACAGATAGACAAAACTGTAAAGATACATGAAGAGAAGGCGGGAAGGAACTCGACAGTATTTTGTTTTGTTTTGATAGATAAGATTCAGTGCGTATCAGGAAACATATACTAACATTAGAAAAACATGCACGAGATTAGAACATCGCGGAAAACTGACTCCCAAAAACCTCCTTAGAAAAAACAATGGTTCCAGGGCCGTAGCCACAAAAAAGTCTGATTGGTCCGGTTTTCGATGGTTTTCGGTTTTTCTAATATTTTTTTTCCTTTTTCCTCCCCAAAAGTACCGCGGTGGCTACGATCCTGGGTTCAAATAAAGTACTTGGAGAGGAAAGTGTCTAAAGCAGAAGTTCTGTTGTCAGCGTTGAAAGAATGCTAATGCGGTGCAAGCGTCAGTAGGTGGCTGTTTAGTTAGTTTATACAGTAACCAAACACCTTGTTTAGTATCTACTAGAACTCAGTAAGGACCATTAAAACGAATTGCAACTCAAATAAATGTAGTATATTCAGAGTTTGGCGCCATCTAGACAGCCCTAGATTGATTTTGGAAATAAAAAAACTCCCCTGCTGATTTCTTATATAAACAGTTCATCGAAGTCAAGTTTATTAAGCCGGTAGTTTGGAGACCAATTTATTTGGTTTTAGAATGAATGAATAACAAACAAGAAATCCTGAACCAACTTTCCACGGAAATGATTAATTTTAGCTAACAAACACGGAAAGATAATTGATCCTGGTAAACAATTATACAAAACGATTGAAATATAATGATGAAAAAAAGGAATCGGGCAAAGGCGGCGCGAGTTTGTTTGACATTAAACGACTGATGTGCACTATTGAGGTTTGGACGTTAAATTATTTGTAGTTTAATTAAGATTTTTTCATATTGATGTATACTTTTAATAAAATATCCAAGGAATATTCATATTTAGGCCTTTCACTGATAAATATATCGATAATGAAGCACCTGGTTCGTCCAATAAAGAAAAGTGAAAAAAATGGAAAGAATTTCGTATTAAAGGTTCTAGCGTTCCCGGAAAAACGAAAATTTGTCATAGGAAAAATATGTCTACTCTTATCTACTCTTTAGCAGCTGTTTTTTCTGCCAGCAGACGAGCTAAGACCGATGAATTTTTCGCTTCTTCGGAAAGGCACTCGGAAAAGCTCGAACTTCCGTTAGCAACGACAGTGATATTTATTATGTCGCGCTCTTTATTCGAGATGAAGCTCTTTTTGACATGAAAAGTAAATATCTCAGTTGAAATAAATATTTTTCTCCAGCTCGCACTGAACCTGCCTGTTTTCGTACAACAAAAGGAAGATAATATAATTAACGACAGTGTAATGACGTCATGGTTGAAAAAGACTGGGGAGAAATTTGTTTTCTGGCGGAATATTTAAAAAATTTAAAAAAAATTAAAGTAAATTAACTAATTGCGTTTTTATGTGAACGGCTTTAAACTGTAAATACCGTCGTTAAAGACATTTTACTTGTACAGACATGTGCAGTACATTAGACATATAAGGTCCGATTCAATCTCGTACCCAGAGCCCTTATTTCTTACTGCGCATGCTCAACGATGCGTACAAGAGATTGGTCCGACGTCCAGTCGTAGTCGTATTCGTCGTCGACGTTTGCCGGCTTTCGTCGATGATATAATTGTCTTTTGTGTATTTACAGGGTACTGTGATCATTTATGCAAAGATGAAGATATGTTATTAGTGGTTCACTGCATTGAAATGCCTCCAATGCCTGAAAAACGCTTTCCTTGTAAGTATTTACAGTATTTACAGCGACTCGGCGAATGTGACAATTGAACGCCAATTTCATTTAAGCAAGGCAACTTCAGGGCACGGCTAACTCGCATATCGAATGGGGATTTAGGGTGTTAAATTTTGTAGAGGAAGAAAAATCGGAGAACGCGGAGAAAAACCCTCGAATCAAGGGAGATGAGGGGACCGTCCCCTTTATTTAACTATGGAGAAACTAACATATGACCCTACTCACATGTGATGCCGGGTCCAGGAATCGAAACCAAGACCCCAGATCTACATGCATCCAACGAAAAGGCAGCCATATTGGTGTACCAGGCAATAGAAACTTTTTGCATAATTTTTGGAGAAAAATGGAGGTCAAATCTTGAGGATAGAACATGTATTGTTTTGGTTCACCAACTTGACAGCTGTGACGTCACATGACAACGCTCTAAAAATAGCACTTTGGTTTAGCTTGAAAAGTTTTTTTAATATCTAGGTACGTTTTTACTAATCTCTATGGATTGTATATCCTGCTACACAAACCATTCACTATTTAATTTCCCGTTGATATTCTAGCATGCGCAAGACGTTTTCCTCTCTCCAGTCTCAGACCCTGCGCGTCTCCTGTTCAGCTGACAATAATAAAATAAAATTAACCGATGCTTTCCAACTTTAAGCTTAACTTATTTTAATATCCTTCAAAACCGGTTGTTTTGTGAGACAACATGTTTACCCGCTGTTGCACTGGAAAAACGTCTGCAAAAAGGTGACTGGTTCGCTATAGAGTTGTGACGTATTTCCGGGTCAGCTGCTCAGAAAAACCGCTAAATTGAGCGGGAAAATGTTCACAACTGAATTTAAACCTCCACTTGAAACAATCATATATTGAAAAGTGGACAACAAACCTTCTCATGGAAAAAGGTTCTTCATTTTAGAACTGTTTTTTTTTTGTGGAAGTCGTTTTTTCTACGGATTGACGTCACACTTAAAGAGTCCTAGTCAACCACGATGCCCTGCTTAAATAGAGGTTTTGCAGCATCACGTGCCGCAAACATAATACAGCTTGGACTGCCTGTGGTAAAATTACAGAATAATAAAGTCCCTTTACTCTCGGGAATTAAATTCTTTCTCATGTAAAATGATTTTATTGTTCCAGCCATCTAACAAAACCTCTATAGCGATGGTCACAAAACCGTCTAGCAGGAATAACAAGACCGTTGGAGCTGGATTCTCGATCAAATTCCATCTACAAAACCGTCATTTTGCCTGGCTGAAAAATAACGAATTGTTAATTGCATGTTTCCGGCGCGCAGTGCAGTTGACTACAATTATTTCAAAGCTCTTTTGTTCTGAGTTGGAACCATGAAATAACTTCCATTCAGGTTTGCGTGTTTTTAATTTCGTAGATGCGTACGATTATTACGGAGAATGGAGAGCAGAGGCAGACAAACAACGTACGAAAGGAAAAGTACTGCTTCATCATTTTGGAGCCACTTGCAAACAAAAAGGAGTAAGAAAACTATACTATGAGATCGAATATTAACTGATCACTTTTATATTGATGTTACTTTCACGGCGAGACATGTTTACTTGAAAAAAAAGCATTTTTTGGGACTTCGATCTTCATGAAGAAATCCTTTTTGCAATTTAATACATTTTTAATGCACGTTTCCTCTCTAACACTTTCTCCAGGTTCTGTCTTTTGTATTTCTATTTTTCTTAAGATTAATTTGAATCGGTATTGAAATAACATTTCGTTTGGTATTGATGTGCTTTCACATTTGCAACCATGTTGAAGGGTACCGGTAGCCGGGAACAATGCAGATTTTGAGAAGGAAAATTATAATCTATCGTTTTGCCCGGTAGCTGCCGTGATGAAACCACACAATTCCTAACAACTCTATATTTCTTAAATACATCAATGTTAGAAATAACATGAGTGGTCTTATGGTCTTATCTAATGCTTTTTTTAGATCGAACATCGTTTGATACTGAAAGATGAGAGACCGGACCACACCATAATCAACGTAGCGAACGAAGAAAAGGCTGATCTGATCGTCATTGGTGCACGTGGCCTTGGAACACTTCGTCGGACCGTTTTAGGCAGCGTTAGTGATTTTGTTGTTCATCATTCGCCAGTTGCAGTAACTGTTGTCCCTCCTGAGGCCTGGCGCCATCATTATCCTCATCAGCACACTGGTTCGTTGGAGGAATTAGAAAAAAGAGAACGTACCAAAACCTGTTAAGCTGCGAATTTTCTGGTTTGGCGCATACGAGACATTACGTGTAAATCTTGATAATTTTTAACTGGACTTAACCAACCATGCTACTTGTTCCAAAGACCAGTTGTGCGTGTAGTACGAAAATGATAAATGTTCCTTATATTTTATTGCTGCGACGCAAGTTTTAAAAGGAGAAAGTTTGAAAATTCGAGGGAGACTGCAGCGACTTTTACATGTAATATTTTATCAATCACAGTTTAAAAAACAATTTTAATTGTCTAAAAACCCATTTATTAGAGTAGTTTTACTTTAGTGCTCCGACTGGCTGAGTTATTACAACGGGTCAAATTAGGTGCAAATACTGGCCCAGATTAAATGCCATGTGAATACTGTGCACTGATGTATAATGACAATCTAACTAACCTGAAATAGCCACTGTCTCAGGTTGTTGACAACTAACTAAAGCCTTCTGATGAGTTGACTCCCCCAGTGGTATCTGCGGAGCCGTTTTTTATTTAGTAGTTAATGCCCGGTTAGTGCACATGTTTTTCAGTATTGTATATGTGCAAATTGTCTTAAAGGCAGCAAAACCTTTCCACACTTCAGTTCAGTTTTTCAGGAATTACTCAGATTTCATAGATTCAGATACCTGTATAGCAATTGTCTTAAATTGAACCAAAGACGTACTTTTTAACAACTCATTTCATTCGCCCTTCTAAGTTTTGAAGTAAGTCTGATGATCGTTTCGTACCGTCATGACGTATGTTTATGGTTAATAAATGCATGTTATAAGACCAAGCACGAGAGAGCCGCTCGATCAGCCGCGAAATTCCTTATCGGTGTTGGCGACAGCGCGCAAAGGCGACATGGAGCAATTCTTGTGTCCGCGTTCAAGACTCTTTTCAATTTGCTATCGAGTATACGACAACCTTACGACAACGTATTTTATTGGCTAGGAATTCAAAATCAATACATTATGATAATAATAATAAACGATTGATTTCAGCAACCACCGCCCGCTGTAATAATTGTCTTTTTTTCAAAGATTTTAAAGCATTCACAAACGAATTTTCCAGCTAGACTTTTTTGGATTTATCATAAGAATTTTTTTCGTTTTTTTTAAATTTTTATTAATATTCAAAATTGACTTTGACTTATGAAGTTGACATGTGGTTATCAGAGTTCGCAATCATCGATCCACTCCCAGATCTCGACTATTAATTACACGTGTGTTTCACGCGCGCGTGTTTATCCATCACTTGATCAAGGTCACTCGGACTACGTAAAGCATTCAATTTTGCAGTTCAACTAAGCTAAAATGTCGCTTATTTTTGGGTCAAACCCGACCAAATACACGCTTGTTTTCTAAATTGTTATGAAATATGACGTCATAAATTACGTGGGAATGACGACATCATCACCCATATTAGAAAACGACCCATTTCCTAAATTGGTTTTAAGCCGCATGAGCGTAAAACTAAGATGGCCCATTAGGGATATGCAGCAAGTTAGAAGAAGTGATGCGCATGCTGAGACGAGTTGCTGCAAATAATTAAGAAACCAGTCGTTGCAAATAAGAAATGAGTTCTGTTGCTGCATGTTATAGCCAAGTTGCCCAAAATAAAAAAAACAGTTGTTGCTGGCTTGTTTATCGTGGCCCACTAATGACATGCAGCAAGCTAGTTTTCATCAAATAAGAAAATGGTTGCTGCTTGTTAGATGGACAAGTTGTGTATGTCAAACGATAAGTACATAGTTTGCCGATTGGGACTGAGTTCTAGACAAGGATGACCTACAGACTTCCGGTCATGGATTACATGCGCGGCAGTTAGTTTTTAATCTTTGACGATTTTTATAATAAAACTGATTTTAATCAAGTTACGAAAAAAAAATTGAAACTTTTTTGAGTAGACACAAGTTTCAGGTCACCCATCCAGGTACTAACTTCGCTCAACCGGACTTTAGTCAGTGTCATGAAAGCCCAAGTCTTTTTCCACTGGACCACGTTTCCAGGTGAATCAGCATAACAATAGCCGTGAAAACAATGAACCAGATAGACTAGACTTTTTAACATCAAATTTCCAACCGATTCCGTGCGTGGCAGAGATGCAAGGGATTAGCCGATATGGTCTGGGGGCCGGCTGGTCTCTCCCCTGATGCTTTGGCTAGAACATTTTCTTGCGTAATTCGTACACCCAAGGGCAGAAGGATTTAATCGCCGTCAGGTCCGAAGTCCATACGCCGCCTCAGCTCTGCGGATGTCTCGGGGGTATGGCACAGTGGAATCGATTATTATTATTTTTCTTTTTTTCTTTTCTTTTTTTCTTTTCTTTTTTTCTTTTCTTTTTTTCTTTTCTTTTTTTTTCTTCTTCTTTTTTTTTTCTTTTTTTTCTTTTTTTTTTTTTTTGACATCTATTTCTGCCAGTGGGTTTTAACCCCATTGCATCCAGTTAACTTTTTTTCTAATATTTTTCAAAATGCATCATATCATTATCAATTTGCAGATACAATTTTAGGAAGAGTAACTACCCAATACAGTGATCTCGCATTCATTGTTCTACACAAAAAGCTAAAATGTGTTTTTGATATACATTAAAAACTGGCAAGCATTGAATGTACGAAATCGGTTGAAAATTTGATGATGTAAAAAAGACTGGGAGCTCCCTCCTTTATCATACAGGGATCCCAAGTGCCAGAGAAAGGTAAATAAGAAAGTTGCCTGTCGAGGAGACTATATCCAATAAATAAAATTCCCCTAATCGATGGTTCGTAGAATTTCCTCGAATAGACGATCGACTTGCACTAAAAGGTCACGTGACCCTTCCTTCCTTAAAACGAGCAGTTGTGTGAAAACAAACTTTAGAAACGAAAAGAGCAGCTCAACATTAGTAAGAGGGCGAATTTTCAGCTCATAAAGTTGAGTATAGGTAATAGTCTAGAAGCTAAACCCAGAATTTTTCAAGTTGGCTGCGCCCCATGGGTGGCCAAGGTTTCTTGGTATCATTTTAAAGCTTGAAGCCTGTAGATTACGAATCTGCTTGTCGCCACTTGAAAAAAGTGTCCAAACAGCTTGGCGACCTGGCCTAAAGTACATACTTTCTATTTCACAATATTTTCGTTATTCTTCATTTTCTTGACGTTTTTCACGTTTCACACACAAATTTTCGATAAAAACTGCTTTGATGTGTTTATTATATGCTAAGCTAATGCACACATATGAAAAAACGAGGACATTTTCAGGAAATGTGGAATTATTAGCATATTTGGGCCATTAATCACGATTTTCGATTCATTGAGTGGCAAAAGTTTTTTTTAAATAATCTTAAACGTCGCTAAAAACGCATTTTTCTTATAAAGACCTTAGTTTGACCTTATCTGATTAGTTTTCAGAGAGAAATGACAAATATTTTTAATATTAGCTATAGAAAAGACAATTTCCGTACTATTCGTCAAACCGGAAGTTGATAGCTAAACTACTTCCGGTTTACGTTTTTTAAGATTTCTTGAATAAAATCGGAAAATAACTCATTGCAGACTCTGGTAGTCTTTTATTTATAACAAATTAACACTCTTATAGATGTTTACTACTTGTGTGTACTCTTTTCAAGTAGTAAATAGGTAAGAATAGAACATATTTATGGAAGGAGAAGTACTAACTGTCTGTGTATAAAGAGGAGCTGAGATTTATAAATTTATGCTTGAAATCACTGTAAATCATTATATATATCTTATAAATAAAATAATGCAAAATTAAAGAATCAAATGAAAAATAAAATCTCAAGTGCTGCAGATGTTGTTTTGATTGGTCTTCCTGTGTCTAAATGAGCCTTCAGTTCCAGCATGGCGTGGATTTAATGCAGTGGCACGCATGAACGAAATCCCACCGAAGAGTGTAGTTGGCCACTGTCAGCTCATTGATGCATCGCCCTCAGATCTATCAACAGTATATACCTTACTCAAGAAATCCGTCGAAATGGCGGCACAACTTGGACTTCACGATACTGTCGTCGTTGTAGACCAAGCCATATATGCGAAAGCTTTAGAAGTTATATGGAAGCAGAAAGAAGAGTTCCGGAGCGTTGTGTTACGCATGGGAAGTTTTCATATCATTTGCACGTTCCTTGCTGTATTGGGAAAGCGATTTGGAGAGAGTGGCCTGCAGGATCTGCTGATCGAGTCTAGATTGGTAGGCAGTGGCTCTGTGAATGGAGTTCTCCAAGGAAAACATTATAATAGGGCACTGCGAACACATAAGGTAGGTGCTTAGTTTTTTCTAGCTGCTTGTTCTCTCTTTGTATATTCACTCGTTACAATTCTTGTTTTCAGATTGTTATGGAAGCTTTGTTGCGTCTGAATTGGCAATCGTTTGTTGACACTATGAAAGATGACCAAGAAGTAAAGTCATTCAAAGCAGCAGTAAGGGGGACTCGCGATCGATGCCGTATATTTGCGGGTTTTACAGGCGTTATTCCGAACGCGGGTACAGCAGATTTACGGGATTTCCCGCGGTGTGTCCTTACTGCTGCTGTGTTGGGTACCGCAAACGGAGGTTAAAATATTTGTCGGATATACGATGCATGAATGTAAAAAGTTCACCAATTAGTAGAGTGTACAGAATCCCATTTTCCCGGCAACCACTTTCGGCTACCTTTTTTTTGTGTTCCAAAAGATGCAGATCCAAAAGATGTCTGTGTCGTGGTTTGCGACGCTTCCCAAAATAGAAGAGTGTCCGCGCCTCGACACGACTACCTTTTCTCGCGTCCCAAAAGGTGTCGATCCGGATATCCCCCGTAGAATGTCGACAATAAGGTTAAATCTTTGTTAAGTATGTGTGGAAACTATTTCAAAGAGTGTCTTAGAATGTCGACAATAAGGTTAAATCTTTGTTAAGAGTGTATCGTTTGTCCGCGCCTCGACACGACTATCTTTTTTTGTGTTCCAAAAGATGTGCATTGCTGTCCCAAAAGATGTCTGTGTCGTGGTTTGCGACGCTTCCCAAAATAGAAGAGTGTCAGTGCCTCGACACGACTACCTTTTTTTGGTGTCCCCAAAAGAGTGTCTTTGCGTGTTCCAAAAGATGCGTATGTGTGTCCCCAAAAGATGTAGATCCATGTTCCAAAAGATGCGTATGTGTGTTCCAAAAGAGTGTCTCAGAATGTTAACAATTAAGGTTAAATCTTTGTTAAGTATATATGGAAACTATTTCAAAGAGTGTCTTAACAAAGATTTAACCTTAATTGTTAACATTCTGAGACACTCTTTGGAATAGTTTCCATATATACTTAACAAAGATTTAACCTTATTGTCGACATTCTAAGACACTCTTTGGAATAGTTTCCAGGTATCCTTAACAAAGATTTAACCTTATTGTCGACATTCTAAGACACTCTTTGGAATAGTTTGCCCGAAGAGAATGGAGGCCCCTTCTACCTTCTTTGTAGGGCCACGCGCAATGGTGCAGCTACGTAGCCCGGAATTCGAATGTTGCCTATTGTCTCCTGCGCTCTGTACAAGCCACCTACCACATCCAAAAGGATTTCTATCGTGCGCTGTTTTCCTAGCATGTATCCAGCTATGCCTATGGCTATGTACAGATACATGCTATATCTGTGGACAAACAGGTATCTACCATATGGATCCATAGGGTATTCCATGGACAAACATAGGGTATGTTCCGTATCTACCTACATATATGGCCACACCCAAGATACTATCCAAAGAGGAGATCGCAGACCTTTTGGAAGACAGGAAGAATGGAATGGGGCTACAAAAGGTAGCCAAGAAGTATGGTGTGGGTATTCCCAAAATACGCAGGATAGAGCAGGAAAACAATGCGACGCCTGCAATTCCAGAAACGCCACCTACGACAGATTTGCAGAAGCATTTTCTAGAGGTGCAGGATTCTTTTGCCATTGTTTTGGACGACCTAGGAAAAGCAAAGGAGGAATTGCTGGCCGAACTTGCAACCACAAAAAAAGAATTGCTAGACCGCGTGGACGATCTAGAAAAGCTTCGTGCGGAGCTGTCGTCCAAGATACAACCACCTGGTAGCGACGAGGATGGCTACTACAGCGAGGAAAACCTAGAGGACGAAGTGGAGGAAATATCCACGAAGATAGACTGGCAAATAGCCGGGAATATAGTATTTGCCATCTTTGGCATTGGAGCATTGCTTTGGGCGCGCATGCAGCAACCAGTGGAAAAGGTTGTCTACTACGAACGGCCACAGAGGCCTTCTAAGATTCCGGAGATGGAGTAGAAAGGGCGTCTACCAGATCGACACCCTTTGCGGAGACGTGCACTATTCTGTCTTTCTTCTTTGCTTTGGTAGTCTTTTCTCTGCCTATTTTGCAATACAAAGGCGCTGGAGATGTCCAGTCTATCTTTTGCTCGTCCAAGAAGTGTCCCCAGACCGGAGTGGTTGCATGTTCTACCGTGCAGCCCTCCAATACGCACTACGAACATAGCTCGGAAAGGAACAGTATTGTCCTTTCTTTTTTTCTGTATGTGGCTTTTGCGTAGCGCCAGCATTGGTATTCGCCCGGCTGCATGCGCAAAGCCTGCGTACATTCTTTGTTCGGTGGCGCTGGAACTTCCAGTAGCTTTCCTGGATTCTGCGGCATTTTGTGGTCTATTTTTCTGGCCAACTCGTGGTATGTGTCCAAGCCTGGTCCTTCCGGTACGAAGACAGTTGCTATGCCATTTTTCCACTCTAGCAATATTTCTTCTCCTGGTATGGCAGTGCGTATGTTGCCGTTTGCTTCGAACTTTCCAGCTGCAAATGCCTCCAATAGGGCTTCCGTGGCCCATGCCACAGACGTTTCTCTATTCCTCCGCAATACTACTCGGTGCCCCCTTGCCGACCAGCCAGCATCCAAGTCTCTGGGGATCGCATATCCTAGTATTTTGTAGTCTCCTGCGGGTATTTGGTCCATCCTATGCACTTTGGCTCTGGGCGTCTCTGGACCAAACGAGCTTTCTTTTCCAAAGAACAATCTACGCAGATTGTCTGTTCTTTTGGAAATCCTATCCAACAGCTTTTCGTACTTTTCCAACTCTTCTTCTATCTTTCGCCTGTCTTCTTCTTTTTGCCGCAGGGTGTTTTGCTTTTGTTCCGACAGCTCTGCGTGGTATCTCTGCGTGGCTTCTACCCACTCGTCGCCTTCCAAATCGTCCCGTATGTCTTCCAATCTTTGTTGTCGTTTTCTTTTGGATAGGAAGGAGATCCTGCGGTCCGTAGGTACTTCCAGTATTCCGAAGAGACTCTTTTCTACTCCTATTCTTTGCGCCTTCTTCGTACGCCATATCCACTCTACGTGTTCCGTCGGAGGCAGCATTGTGGCAATGGCAGGGGCATTTGTATGCACTCGGGTGGGGAATTTGGACTCCGCCAATACCGTAGGCAAGTTTTTTGTGTAGCAGCGCAGCGGAGCTATTTCCACAGGTTCCATACCAAGCACATCTATGCGAAATATGGGGCATTTGCGCAGGCCAAACTCTGCTATGGTCCAAAGTACACATTGTTCCCATTTGTCGTTGCCACGAACTCGCACTCCGGCTATGCGTCTGGTTTCCAAATTACAGTACCAAGCTAGGAATATTTCTTTCGTCTCCTCGCAGCAAATGCACAAGCACCTGTCCAAATGTTCCGCAAGTGCCAACCACAAATTCTTTGGCGGCTGTACTACGAATATGTCCTGCAAAGGTTCTATGGTCTCCGCTATAGCATTGGTGTGGGATTTGGAGAAGTCTTTGCCGTAGATGGATATTTCCACTCTGGTGCATCCTCTTTTTTGCACGTCTGGGCGTAGGAATGTTCTACGCAAATGGTCGTTGGGGCAATCCACGTACTCTGCCAACTTTGCTCCTACTGGGTTTTGCACTTCTCCGGCTTCGAAGTTCGACACTATCTTGTTGTATATTTTGGTTCTCTTTCCGTCTTCCATCCAAGTACAAACATGGTTCCCGACGGCATGCGTATTGTCCAAAATGGTACCTTCGCGCCAACCAACTTCTCCTTGTTCTTTGTAGCCCATTTGCCGCAGTCTGCGCACCAATGCAGCTCTGTCCAAAGTACCGGAGAAATCCTGTGTGTAGTCCACGGAGTAGATGCCATATCCTTGCCCATACAAAGCCATGGAGAATTTGCGTACGTTTTCCCCGACATCTTCTATTTGCAGCTCCGAAGTGTCTACTTTGGCCACGAAGTATCCAGCAGGATCTGTGTTGTGTATTCCATACCATTTGCCTTTGGCATTGGAGCGCTCTTCTATCTTTGCGATGTTTTCTACGATCTTTCCCTGCTTGCAGGTATGTACGATACTCGTGGGCAGAAACCCACCAAATGCCACTGTTGCTGCCGTAGATATCTGCGCAACTATTGTCTTTGCATTTCTGCAGAGCAGCTTCTTGCCATACAAATTCTCTTCCGCAACGAAACCATATACGAATATGTCGTCTACGAATGGCGGCAATCCTTCCAGCGGCTGCAAACTGGTAGTACCTTCGTTGTTGCGTAGGTAGTCGCATTTGGATATGTCCGGCAGCAAGTTCCCGTCGCATGCATTGTCCAGCAGCAAATGCGCCAACACTCTGCTCTTTGCACGTATGCCCATTTCTTGCAATGTAACCGAAATACTCTTTTGGGAGTCCATGTCTATATCTAGGAGTAGAAGGTTTTTTGGCTACTACTATGGGGGGTGTCGCGCTCTTTTTGGGTGCAAGTTGGAAGGGCGGTGAATCGCCTCCCTTCTATAGACATCTTTTGGGGTAGCAATACACATCTTTTGGGACACGCATACACTCTTTTGGGACAGCAATGCACATCTTTTGGAACACAAAAAAAGATAGTCGTGTCGAGGCGCGGACAAACGATACACTCTTAACAAAGATTTAACCTTATTGTCGACATTCTAAGACACTCTTTGAAATAGTTTCCACACATACTTAACAAAGATTTAACCTTATTGTCGACATTCTACGGGGGATATCCGGATCGACACCTTTTGGGACGCGAGAAAAGGTAGTCGTGTCGAGGCGCGGACACTCTTCTATTTTGGGAAGCGTCGCAAACCACGACACAGACATCTTTTGGATCTGCATCTTTTGGAACACAAAAAAAAGGTAGCCGAAAGTGGTTGCCGGGAAAATGGGATTCTGTACACTCTACTAAATATACCGGATGTAAACCTTGGATATGACTCATCCAGTCCCTGAAATATTTTATTCTTTTGTATGGGGTTTTCTTACGACCTCCATTGGCGTAATACTGCTCTCTGGTAGCATTTGGTACGGCATTACGAATATTCTTACCACATTCGTAACACTGCGCTGACGTGTCGTCTTCTATTTGCATTTTCTTACCACAACACCAGAAACCCTTGGGCTTGGGTATATTAACTTTGAATCTTAGACAAATCACACAGAAGTCATTGGTGAACTTTTTACATTCATGCATCGTATATCCGACAAATATTTTAACCTCCGTTTGCGGTACCCAACACAGCAGCAGTAAGGACACACCGCGGGAAATCCCGTAAATCTGCTGTACCCGCGTTCGGAATAACGCCTGTAAAACCCGCAAATATACGGCATCGATCGCGAGTCCCCCTTACTGCTGCTTTCAAGCAAACTGTGACCACAGCTACGATGAGCGTCCAAAGAGAATTATCAAGCTCCACGATCCAGAGGTGAAAAAACAAATTTAGTAGTTCCACATCCCATGTTTTAGTAATAGCATTTATTGTATTACATTGTATTATATCGTAGGCTGTACGAGACAACGGACCTTGAGAAGCTCCACGCAAAGTTTAAAGATTTCAACAAATCACCAGCTACTACAAAAATGGCCAAATTCTGGTTTTCATACATCGAAATGGTCAGTCTTCTCTTAAACTTTATCCGCTCAATAAGAGAGGGTGATTGGAAATTGTATCTCACCTGCATCCGTGATATGATACCGTGGATGTTTGCATATGACCGGGTCAACTATTCTCGATATCTATCCGTTTACCTCCTGGATATGCAGTCATTAGAAGAAAATCATCCAGCGGTTCTGAGCGCGTTTCAAGCTGGCGAGTTCGTCGTCCAAAGAAGCAGTGGAAGCCCATTCAGTCAAGTACCTGTGGACCAGACGATCGAACAGACTGTCAATCGAGACACAAAGACCAAGGGCGGCATCATAGGATTCAGTGTCAATAAGGGTGCTGTACAACGATGGCTCCTTACATCCCACGAACGCGCAGCTATCACCCAAGCTTGTCGAGAGATGGCAGGACTACAACAAACTGATGGAGATGCTGCAAAGAAGGAGATGGGTAAGAGCAGAATGACAGCCGACGAGAAAGACGTTCAGAAAGTACTGGCGACCATCAACAACTGGGTGAACCCATTCGAACCAACAGATGAAGTAGAGCTGTATCACCTGGCATCTGGATCGACAGCGACTACACAGATTGAGAATGACCTGCTAACTGCACATCAACAAGGCGAAGAAGCCATGGAATCCTTCTTTAGGACGAGGTTGCTGACTAATGAAGTACCTTTCCATGGTCCACTAAAGAAGTTGAAGCTTGCCAACTTTTCTTCGTCAAAGTTATCTAAAGTAAAGATCGCTGGCAAGGACACCATGATCAAAGCAGACAGAGATCTTTTTGCTCGGCTTCTGGTAATCGCCCAGAGAAGATCCATGGATCTTTCTGATGTTTTTCAATACTCTCTTGGTCCTCTGCCCTGGTCCCTTGCTTCCGCTGATGGCTCACTCGCCAAAACTGGCAAGTCAAAGCTGCTTGAAATTCTGACTAAGGACATTCAGCCAGTTGAAGACGTCCCACCGACCTCGGCAATGATTATTGACGGGATGGCTATTCTTCAGTCTCTGAAACCCATTCCTGACACATTTGAAGAGCTTGCCCTTAAAGTGTTTCATCTTGCTGTCCCTCATACAAGTCTAGCAAGACGAGTAGATTTTGTAACGGACAGATATCCCGAAGTCTCTATAAAAAACCCCGAAAGAGAAAAGCGAGCAAATGAAGGCGTGGTTAAGATTAAGATCTCAGGAAGTGGTCAGAAATGTCCAAAGCAATGGAGAAAATATCTGAGCAGCGGCGAGAACAAAATTGAATTGGTGCAATTCATCTTGAAGTAATGGTCTCAAGACAGGTACAAGCGTTTGATTGGCAACCGCCACCTATTCTTTGCTGTTGAGCTGAAGTGCTTCCGTCTTTCTGTATAGCTGATGATAAAGTTTTGTGTGAGGAAATTCCAACATTATGCAGCAACCACGAAGAAGCTGACACGAAGCTGCCTCTACATGCCAAGCATGCTGCAGACAGTGGAGAAAACACCGTCATAATCAAGTCGCAAGATACAGATGTGGCAATCCTTGCTTATCATTTCAGTAACCAAATCCCTGCACGCCTTCTAGTTATGAAAAAAGAGAAGACCAGAGTGGTATATCTCGATGTCTCTGCCATATCAGAAGAAGCTGGCCCTTTGCTTTGCAATGCTCTACCTGGTTTACACGCATTTACCGGCTGTGACTCCGTTAGCTCTTTCTCAGGCAAAGGAAAGAAGGCGCCACTGAAGCAATGCAGAATCAATGAAGCAGACTGTCAAACCATGTCAATGCTTGGGAGATCGTTTGAAGCCGATGATGCTCTTTTTTCTCACTGTGAAAGATTTGTTTGTCACATGTATGGTTACCCAGAACTTCCCAGAGTTAATAGTTGTCGTTACCAAATGTTTGCAAGCAAACAATCACAGTCACATTTTCTACCACCTTGTCAAGATGCGTTGAAGCACCATACGATGCGGGCAAACTACCAAGCTGCTGTTTGGCGACGGGCATTAGTTGCAAATCCCAATGTCCCATCACCTGAGAACCACGGATGGATCATTCAAGAAGAAAGCCTCGCATTAAAGTGGATGTCACTTCCTCCTGCACCAGCAGCACTTCTTGATTTGATAATCTGTGGATGCACTGGAAAATGTTCAACTGGCCACTGTACTTGTCAGAGAAATGGCATATCGTGCACAGATGTATGTATGTGTGCTGATCAATGTGAGAATCCCCACAATGCATGGGAAAATCCTGATGAGGATGATGAAGAAGACAACAGCGGCCAAGATGATGATGATGACGACTAACGTTTGTCAATTAAGATGATTTAAAATCAATCATCGTTGAAACAAAACTTTTATTTTTCTCTAATTGAATTGATTCTTACCTATTTACTACTTGAAAAGAGTACACACAAGTAGTAAACATCTATAAGAGTGTTAATTTGTTATAAATAAAAGACTACCAGAGTCTGCAATGAGTTATTTTCCGATTTTATTCAAGAAATCTTGAAAAACGTAAACCGGAAGTAGTTTAGCTATCAACTTCCGGTTTGACGAATAGTACGGAAATTGTCTTTTCTATAGCTAATATTAAAAATATTTGTCATTTCTCTCTGAAAACTAATCAGATAAGGTCAAACTAAGGTCTTTATAAGAAAAATGCGTTTTTAGCGACGTTTAAGATTATTTAAAAAAAATTTTTGCCACTCAATGAATCGAAAATCGTGATTAATGGCCCAAATATGCTAATAATTCCACATTTCCTAAAAATGTCCTCGTTTTTTCATATGTGTGCATTAGCTTAGCATATAATAAACACATCAAAGCAGTTTTTATCGAAAATTTGTGTGTGAAACGTGAAAAACGTCAAGAAAATGAAGAATAACGAAAATATTGTGAAATAGAAAGTATGTACTTTAGGCCAGGTCGCCAAGCTGTTTGGACACTTTTTTCAAGTGGCGACAAGCAGATTCGTAATCTACAGGCTTCAAGCTTTAAAATGATACCAAGAAACCTTGGCCACCCATGGGGTGCAGCCAACTTGAAAAATAAGCCTCTTTTCAGACTTAGCTTCTAGACTATAAGTGGTATATAAAATCGAACATTTTCCCATACAAATCCTTATAAAATATTCGATTTTATTATTTAATGCCATTATAAGCTAAAACTCTGCCACCCACTAATATCGAGGTGCTCTTTTCATTTCTGATTTTCGTTTTGACACAGGTGCTTGTTTTCAGGGAGGTAGGGTCACGTGATCTGTTAGCGCAAGTCGTCATTTACGGTTTATATCTTTATGATATTCTAGCCGAAAAAGTTTCAGCAATGTATGTCCTTTTGTGATTTAAAAAGTCTGATCTTGACTTGTTAGTCGAATTTTCGTGTTAAAGTCTTTTAGATGCAGGTTTCATTTCACATAGAAGTAGTGTCGTCACGGGCAGGCGGTACGCGCGTGACTGACCTCACTAGCCTTCCCACTGACCAAGTATTGTTATATCGCAGGCGTGTTATATCGCGTGACATAAATACGTGCACTAATTCATTTCTTGGACGTTCTTTTGTTCCTTCACTAGTGAATAAAAGTACCCTGAAAAAAATATGGCTGAGATAAAGTCCAGTGGTAGAACTGTGCTTATTCCGGTAGATGGCAGTGAAAATGCAAGCACAGCCTTCCAATGTAAGTGAAAATTGTCGTGGATTTTGATGACGATCTTGCCAAAGTAGAGACGAACGTGCCTTGATAGGCGAACCGTTGCATGGCAGATTATATCGAAGCTAAAAACAAAAGTTAATTCAGTCTCTAGAAGAGTCATTTTTGAAGGTTTTTAGATTTTAAAAGGAATATGAGTTAGCAGAAAAAGAGGTTTTACGAAACGCAGTTGTTGTTATTTTTAATTTCACAGCTGAAATTCACACAAAAGGGCTTGATGAGTGCATGACTATAGTGGTTAGTCTTGTAGGGATGTCGTTACTTGGCGCTTATTAAAAAACTATAGAGTCATCTTAAAGTCAGGAAAGGAGAGACAATGCTTGCTATTTGGCTAAAGGATTGATATATGTTAGCTTAGCTATCACTTTTAGTTTCAATTCTGACAAAAATGATTGCAAAATATATAATCATAAGCTTACTATTTTTGTCATTTTTTGTTTCATTTTTCGTTGAAAATAAATAAAATGTGGAACATAAACATCACAGTATGTAAATAAGTGATTTGCTTGTCATGGTTCTGAAAGTAAAACCATCGCAGTAAGTTTTCATTTTTATTTCATCTTTGCAACCTAAAGCTATAGTAGTCAATCTTTAGGCATAAATCATGGCTGACAATGTGATAATGCTATTATTTTTCCAGTTTATATTGATGCTGTCCACCAACCTGAAGACCGGTTAATTGTCTTACATGCTTTTGAGCTTCCTCCCCTGCCATATTCATCAGGACCTTGTAAGTAGATGATTCTATCTCTAAGCAGCATACTTTGTACATGTAACTCAAGTGGTAAGTAGAAGCTTGGCCAAGATTGTGAAGAACTACCAAAATTGGAGGTCTTGGTATTTTTCAGTGCAATTACTATAACCGGGGCCACCTAGATGCCCGGGGGGGGGGGGGGGGGGGGGGGGTACTCTGCCAGGATTTGGGTAGGGGTGTTCCGCTGGGATTCTGAAAGGGGTACCCTGTTTATATTAACAAAAAACTCAAATTTGTAGACCCTGTTTATGACAATATGATATAATTAGTTGCATTGAGTTCCTGTTTCAATTATCATGTCAGCTCGCGTACTGTTTTTTTACAACCATAATAACCAGTTTCGGTCAATACAAAAGTAGATACCCTGAATATGACAGGAAATGCAGGTAGAACTTGGAACTTGAGTGAAATTGCATAGTACCCTGTTTATGACAAGAAGCTTGAAAAACCATACCCTGTTCGGTGGATCATTCCCGTATAGTCCCATATAGTCCGTATAATCCCGGGCCTAGATGGTGAGAACCAATCAAGTTGTAGAATGAAAACAAATTAATAGTGAAACACAAACAAGGAACTGACCTAGACGTTTGATAAGTAATATACAGTATGCGTGTCCGTGTGTTGTATCCGATTATATCTGATACAACATGGCCACTCATACTGTATATATATTACGAAGAATTGTATGCATAAGACTGAAAGTAGAAGGAGGTAAACGATATGCCTCTATGGAATAATTGGACGAAGGAAATTCCAAGGAATCAGACCAATCTTATGAATAATGAGTCTGAAGTGTTAATGTTTTAATGCCATCCAGTTGTAATATATATCAAACTCTCAGCTAAAACCCCTAGGAGGGAGGGTGGGAGGATTTCAGGATAGGAGTATCAGTAAGTTATGCTCATCGGAAATGTTTCAAAATACCCCTAAAATATACTCTTTGAAATAATTTTTAACCCCTAAGAAATAGCAACAAAGATAATATAAAAAATATATAATGACTGAGTTTGAAGAAACACCTAAACCTAAATCTAACGCCTAAAGCTAGGCTTGCCAAAATACTTGACTCATAAAAATACACAGCCATATTAGATGCTTAGCTGATTGATAACCTTAATATAACCTGATATACTTTTACCCTGGAGTCCTTTGCCTTATCCCCTTTCCCCTGGCTTTGCCCTCCCCTCTTCCCTCCCCGCTAAAATCCTGTTCCTGTTCCTGCATTTGCTTTTGCTCATTGATGCCCCATGTTTTAAACTCATCTTCAAAGATCATCTGACAACACATAATTTACATGTACATACTATGTATAATAGTTTATCTAAGTAAGTCTTTGAAATGAGTCTTTGAAGTGAGTCAATTAAAAGATTTTGTAGAAATAAAACTTTCATCCTAAACCTTTTTGCAGTCAAAGATAAAATATATGACAGGAATTCTTTTAATATTCATAGATTCTAAAGTTTTTAGATTTATATTAGTTGCTTAAAAATACTTTTTTTATTATTAATTTTTTTTGAAGTGTTTTGAAATTTTAAAAGCAATGTTTTCCCATTGGCCATTTTTTTGAAGTTTGATTGATCAGTCATTGGCTGTTCATCTTATTTGTAGGCTGTAGAGCTCAAACTATGCAGAAAGACGATGGAGGAATTAATGAACATGGTTAGCGCAAATATAAATCTAGCTCCTCTTGACATACATGTAGTTGTATTTTCCTTTCTGCTTTCCTGATTGACTCAGTTTTGATGGGATTATTAGGCCAATAAGTTCTAACGTTTTACAGATCCCCCTGGATCTGCCCTTGCAATGGGTTGATGGTAGCCAAAATGGCAGATGTCTGGAGTCTGTTAGGTCACAGAAACATAATCAAGCAGGCTGTAAAGTAATATTTTAATATTAATATTAATAAATATTATTATATACTTAATAATTTGAATCTTAGCCCTGCTAATACAGTAATTCTTGACTTCCAATACGCTAATGATGTGATGTCAGTTTATTTGTTATCATTTGTAATTGGAGCACTGAGTATTATGAGCCAACAAATTTGCAATAAACTTTCTCACATTATGCTCATTAACATATTGGAAGCATAAACCCTGATATTATCTCCAAGATGCATCACTCAAATCACATGAAAATAATGTGACATTCTTGAAAATAATCAGTTCATGTAGAATCAGAACTGAAAATATTGAGTTAGAAAATTATAAGCTGAAGGCTGTTGTGAGCAAACTGCACTGTAAAAGCATTATCCATAAGTGCTCAGGCGTTTGACTTACTGTCAACTCAACTGTCAGCTTATATGGACTACATAATATAATGCAAGCTTGTGAGCTACTTTATATGGTGCTTAATGCTCATTGATATTCAAATGGGAAAACACCTTGGCCAAATAGTAGCATGGTCTACTGTCAGTTTTTACTAACATAATTGATAAGATCTTGTTGTTACGAAGTAGATTAGGTGTCAATCAAACTGAAACACTCCCTATAAGATTTTTCAGGGCACATTTTCAAAATAGTTTGTTATTTAAAATTTGCAGTTGTCTTTGCATATTATGAAGAATGGAGTCAAATGGTGAAGGAGACCAGAGAGGGACAGGAAGCCATGTTAAAAAGCTATGAAGATCAGTGTAAAGAGAAGAACGTAAGTGGGTTTAACCTTTTCTTCATGTGCTCCTAGCTAGAGACTCTTTTAAAAATGGGCATGCAGGTGCCGCATCTCCAGAATACTATCTTTTTAGTTACTTTCCACATAGTGGAAGAGGAATGGATTGATCAATAGGCTAGGCTTCTGCTCTTCACACTTGCCTTCAAAGTCTGTAAAGGTGGCATCTGTTGCTACAGCACAGTCCCTCACTGCTGGGGTCACTCTTTTGATGCTTGACTGAAACCATGTGAGTTTAGTTTTTTGGTATCTCTCACCCAGGGGCGTCGGAGATGGGGGGCTAGAAGGGCTATAGCCCCCCACCTTTTCTATACAAAACTTGCACATCTCCTTGTACATTTTATATCACATATATATATAATCTGAATATTGTAGCCTCCCCTGTTAAAAATAATGCTCCAACGTCCCTATCACAGCTCTCATCAAAATCAACATTAACTCGGTAAACTCTTCTTTACAAGTTAGGAACTTCAAAGATGGTCATGAATCTTCCCCATTGATTGAAAAATACACGGCTATCATGAATCCATGGGTCTATCATGAATAAAGCTATAGACTGATGTGATTTTCTCTGTTCCACAGGTTCACTATCAAGTCCTGATGGTAGTGGGAAAACCTGCTGGTGAAGTCATCTGTAAAGTGAGTGAAGACGAGAAGGCTGATTTGATCATTATGGGGACCAGAGGTCAAGGCTTATTGAGAAGAACCCTTATAGGAAGTGTTAGTGATTATGTGGTTCATCATGCTCATATACCAGTAGGGGTAGTCCCAGGGCCTCAGAAACTTAAACAAGAAACATAGATTGTACTTCTTCTCAGTTGTCATTCATTCTCAGAGCATGCGCACAATCAACAAATGACTTTTAAATCAATAGGAACAAAAAAAGTGACAAAATTTTGAAAATAAAGAATTAGTGTTACTTCACTAGGGGCGTTACTATCAATGGGCATTACTCACGTGACAGCCATGTTCATTCTCAATAAAATAAAATAAAATAAAATAAAAACATAAAGTTATTTTTGAGCACTTGAATGCAATGCTACAAGTTGGAAAATCTATCCATTTAACATGGCTGCCAGGTGAGTAAGGTCCTTGGAAGTGAACTCAGATTTTTTCATTAAAATTTGGTGCACTGGAATGAATATTTGTCATTATGAAGATAGACGGGCCACTGTAGGGTAAGCATGCGCCAAAGCCTTAGTTTTCCTCAGGACGAGACAATACATTGATCAGCATGTTCATGTAAGCATTTGGGGGAACCAATAAAATGAAATTGTAATTATTTGAGAATTGTATCATTACTCTACACCTTAATATTTAACAAAAAGCACGTGGTGCTAAGGAAGGAGTATTATATCTGGGCTTTATTCAAAAAGATTGACAGTCTTGAGGCATGTTAAAAAATTCTTTGAACTAACATGCAACTGTTGCATGCATGGAATGTTGAGATCCAACCGACTTAGGAAACAGTGTTGCTCTAGTTGGACTATTAAATGGGGTGGCGCACACTATTAACTATACTGCAGACAACAAATTTCAAAGTGTACACTGTAAAATACCAGCCAACCAGCAGCCGGCCTAAAAAAGATACGACTTTTCTTGTACTGCTGGTCAAATTGGGTAACGTTCAATTTATAGTTTTGTCCTGGAAAAAGCTGCTTGTGACAGCCCTCGAAACTATCACGTTAAACGCAGCCAAACCTCTACCTTGGGCGTATTTTTTCCCCATTTTAGAGCACGACTCATTCTCTTGAGAATAAGATTCTTTGTTTGAGTTGTATCCATATTCATGTACCTTCTCATTGGAAAACAATTAGCAAAGAAATGATGCTCTTGGGAATGACACGTGGTCTGAAATGGGAAAACATATGGGAACACATTTCACTGTGAAATGCCAACCATGTATGGCAAGTGACGTAAAGTGTGTCATGTTAGCTAGTAACTCGGCATATTAATCAAACAAGGATCCCCAAGCGTTAGACAAAGAATATGTACCCTATTAAAGAGGAAAGTATGATGGAATCCAAAAAAAAAATTGAAACGGCGGAATTTCTTGTGGACAAATACAAACATGGTTTTGATAAAGTGTTCTTATCAGAGGGTTTGATGTTCATGTATGAGTTATATATTGTTGTATTTGCAACGCTCTATTCCTATATTATTTATGGTCACACTTGGCTGAATAATCACGTTTTTATTTTAATTTGTCAGTTGAATTTGTTACATGTCAATTACGAAAGCGATACATGGCTATAACATAACTAGTTCTCTTTAATGTACCAAAAATTATTAGTAATCAGCATTTTTTCTTTTAAATATCTGTGCTTGATTTTGCAGTGTCAAATAATATAATTTTTTATAATTTTTAATTATAATTCAGAATATTTTCCATGGGATCATCAATACGAGTGCACACAATAAATTGGACTAACTAATTAGTATCAGCTTAAACTACTAATGGTCTATCACAAATCCTGCACTCTGATTGGCTGAGCTATTAGTGATAGACCACTAGTAGCGAAAACTGCCGATTTTGACAACCAAAATATTGAAAATAACTCTAATTTTAATTTTTTTGTATTCATTTATTTGACCGATTTGTAGGTTGATATAAAACACTAAGACTTATCGCCCTCATGGTCTATAAGTCAATTTTTATAAGATAAAGAAAACAAAAAACGAAAATAATTTCCTAAACAGACAAGCCCAAATTAACAGGACGAACAAAAAAATCTCGCAACCTGTGGCTTGTTGCTTCATGAAATACTACATAATAAAAAAGGAGCCAGGATTATGTTTATTATGATCACGAGTGCTGAACGCACATGCCAAATCATAAGAATGGTATGGGATCCAGGTAACTCGTCTCGAAGAGCACAAAGGATTATTAGTCAAATCGAACAGTTCCTAATACCCAGTCTCCTATTTCATAATATCTCACGCTATTATAAATCAAAATGGCGGCTGGTGACTAATTAGGAAAAACCCGATTTTGCTTACTTTTATTGCATTTATTTTGTTTTTATTAATTTTAATTGCTGATAGGGCAAGAAATCTTTTCCGGTACATGTGACATATAATTTTTTAATGTAAAGTTATATTTCAGGATGTATTTAAAAAAAGTTAACTTGAAATACGACTTCATTTTGAAATTCATCATGGAAGTTTTGGTAATGCAACAAAAATGCTTCTGATTAGTTAATAGTAACCGGAAAAGCGTGCGCGGGGGTTGAAACGTGTGAAACTAGGACCTCATTCGGGAATATTCAGATATGCAAATTAGGAATGTTGATAACATATTTGGAATTATGAGTTTGCTTTCAAGATGGCCGCTTCTCTCATATATCAAAATTCTCGCTGAATTTCTTGACTTTCAGAAGAGGTTAACTGAATCTCTCAACCAAACAATTGAGATATCTGTCTTTAATTCAGTTTGGGAGTTTTTGAAGTAAGAGGATGTGATTTACTGGAAAGAAATTTGTGAGGATAAAAAAGTTGAATATTCCAGAGCATCGTGCAAAAGAAATGTATGTCTGTTACGCATTTCAACCCCATTACGAGTTTTTGATAAGCATTTTTATAAAAAATATTGAAAAACCTTGCAGTCTGTAGACTAAAAATACTTTACTATAGGAAGATCAAGATATTATCATTAACCATCCATATCGTAGGCTTTGGACGAGAAGTGGATGGGATTGTCGAATTGGTGATGTTTGAAGATAGACTGTGAACAGCGTCTTTTCTTCAAGTAGTACCAGGCAGCTCCAGCTCCTGCAGCTATGGCCAAGATTACAAAGACAACAGCAATGGCGGCTTTTCCTCCTGATGACAAACCACTTGAACGACCTGTAAAGGTATTTAGAAAGGACCAGTTTAGGTGTCGAATGATTTAGGAAACAAATGAATAAGAAAAAATATCGTCTTCTGGGATCTAAGGCGCATGCGCTGGTGAGTGACAAACGAAGGCTCACAACTCCGAATAGTCATGGAACAAATAGTCAGGATATCAAAAATCAACGAGAGGGAGATAACTAATGATAATACAAATGACTATATTGGTTAGATACAAAAACACTCGTAAGCTCCATGACGTTTCATTAGGTTCGGCTTATGTGAAGTTCGACGTTTAGAACAGCGCAATAGCCGCGGTGAAATGATATATTTTTTAAAATCTGTGTAACCAGAGTAACTGACGAATGTTTATTATTATCATTATTATTATTATTATTATTATTATTATTATTATTATTATATCAACTTCAGACATTTTTGCTACATGAATACAGAATATTGCGGGCATGAATAGTCTAAGCAAATATCTGCATGACTGATTTTACAAAGATGTATACAAATTTAACAATTGTACAGTTGTTATTATTGTTGTAATTATTATTATTATTATTATTATAATTATCATCATCATCATCATCATTATGGATTAATACATTACCTCCGCTTTGCGGTTTGGCGTTCCCTCCGTCTGAAGACAATGACAAAGAAAAGAAGATGGTTAATTAGTCATCAAGGTTAATTAAACATATATATCAAACTATGTTGTACACTCACCTATCTTAGTGATGTTAAAACTATTAGGATCAACCTCTAGATCACCAACTCGACCTGATTTTACAGCTTGCTTAAGTTTATCTGTAACTCCTGATGTCTGAGTAGCATCACCAATAAAAACGAGACGGAAGTCCACAATAACACTGCCACGCCTACGATAATAAATATATACTGATTACTAAAATGAGCATTTAACAGTCATATGAAAAATGCACTAACAATTGTAGCAATTGGTCAATTGCAGGTATAGTGCTTACGCTTATAATCTAATATCTAAACTAAGAAAAGGGAACCCCAAACAAAACTTTTAGATCTTGTTTGGTGAAGGGAGGGGTGGGGGGCAACAAGTATACAGGTAAGATATCACCCTTTTAGAGGAAAATGAAAACGAAGTTGAGAAGTAGCGTGACAAGGCTACAAAATGTTTGTTACTTGTATTAGCCAATCCGAGGTCAAGGGAAAACTGGGTTGAGTTGACAGTGCATTGCATTGTTTTAGGGTCCATATTTCGAAGATAGTGTCTATTTCGTCGCCTAAAACAGTCCCATAATGCACTGCAATGCAAACTCGACCCAGTCTTTTGCTCAACCTCGGGATGACATATAGTAGATAGACATACCTGAATCCAGTAACCATTGCTTTACTAAATGATTTAGTTCCTGTGTATATACTTCTAACCTGTCGAGTGAAAAACGCAAGCTTGTATCTGTATGACTCACATCAAGGGCGGATTCAGGGGGAGGGTCGGGGGGGGGTCGCGACCCCCCTGTCATTCCTGAGTTCAAATGGGTTTCCTGTGGTAAGAATGCGACTGCGATTCCTTTGCCCACAAAATTTACCCCTAAGACCCCCCCTTCAAAAAACCCTGGATCCGCCCTTGCACATGCTACAGTGATGAATAAGTTACCATTTACATCAGTATGGTGTTCGCAGGGATTGAAACAGCAACCAAACAAGCTAAATTCCAATTCGATCTGGGATTGAGGCGTGTGATGACATCGATCAGCAAAGATGTTGTTTCAGTGTAACGATAAGACTTGAAGGCAAACTTCAAATTTTATCAAATTCTGAAACAGCCTCTGGGCTGATTAAAGTCAGGGCATGGCTTATTCACAGATCAAACCTTGGAACAGCCTCTGGGCTGATCTAAGTCAGGGCACGACTAACTAAAAGATCGAACCGCCTGAAGCAACCTCTGGGCTGATCTATGTCAGGGCACGGCTAAATCACAGATCAAACTTTGAAACAGCCTCTGGGCTGATCTATGTAAGGGCACAACTGACTCACAGATCAAGCATTGAAACAGCCTCTGGGCTGATCTAAGTCAGGGCACGACTAACTCACAGATCAAACTTTAAATATGCCACTGGTCTGATCTAAGTCAGGGCACGACTAACTCACAGATCGAACCGCCTGAAACAACCTCTGGGCTGATCTATGTCAGGGCAGGGCTATCTCACAGATCGAATCATGAAACAACCTCTGGGTTTATACATAAGTGAGAGCACGATTCAATCACAGGTAAAATTTGAATTTAGTTTGTTAAGGTTTGCGGTGAGAGGGGAAATAAACGAAAAACCTGGAGAAAAACCTTGGAATAAAAGGAGGTACCTAACAATCCCTGATCACAAGTGATGCCTTGTCCAACTGAGAATAGACACCGAGACCTCAGAAGTGAGACCCCCTAACCCCACCCTTGGGATTCACGGATCCACTTGAAGGCATTTCTAGTAAAGGTTCTATCATTCTTTGAATTTCCATAAACATTCTTCTCGCTCCAACAATCTGCCTCCTTTTTTTTCTCCGCAAACAAACAACGAAGGACTTATGGACAAAAACAAAACCAAAACAAGATAACAAATAATTAAAAAAATTAAAACAAAAGGGGGTGGGGAGGGGGAGGGGAATTATAAATAAATCGGTTGGTTCCGGTTTCTTGAATCAAGTGTGGATTCGACCTGAGTCCTTCGTTTGAGTGGACGGAGAAGGAAAAGAAACGCGTCTTTTGGAAAGGAAAATGCATTAACACTGATCCATACCTCAGTGACGACTCGGGTAGATAATGCTTTATATTCTGTAGTGTTTTTGTTGGTGTAATCATCTCTCCATTCTACATTAGTGAGTCTCATCGAGACTTTGAACACGATTTCTACAGCTATAGAAGATAAGACAATTAAACCCACTTGCTTGTTTAGCATGAGTTCTAGTGTGAGTGCTTTTTTTTAAATCTTGCTTTCGTTGTGTTTTCATTTTGCGCATGACATCCTCGGCGCCATCTTGGATAAGCACAAAAATAGCATAGCGCACTTTCGATAAATCAGGGAAAATAGCGCGCTTGTATCAAAAGCATGGACGATTAGTGCAAGTGCAAAGGCTGGTATCAAAAACCCAAAGCTAGTGATCATCTAGATACACCTAAGTAAAAGAACGTTATCATTTAAAAATAAAAAATAACAAAATAATAAGAATAAATGAGAAGCATTATTTTAAATTTTGATCCTACAGCTCCCTAGATTGATGAGAATAGCTGTTATAACATCAAAAATGGCAGTCTTTTACCTTCAAAACAGTTAATAATTACATCAGTTTTGCTTAAAAATAATTAATTCCTTTTTATTATTTTGTTATTTTTATATGATAGCGCTTCTGTTTATCTTATCGTATCAATACCTGGTGCGTTCGTTGGTGAAACTGAAAGAATAAAAATAAGAGTGTTTGAGTTGCACTGATTTTTCGATTAGAAGGAGTTTGCATAAATATCGAGTAATGGTTGGGAAATATCGAGAGTTGAAAAATAGTGTTTGGACATACCTGATGGAGTAGGACGGATATCTGTTATGAAATTTGGGAATACGAATAGAAGAGAAAAATTAACATCTGTGTTTTCGTCAAAAATAGACCTCGGCTCGGGCGTACTGTTTTCCCATTTCAAACCACGTGGCATTCCCTATAGTGTTATTTCTTTGTTTAACGGTTGCACATGAGAAGACACATGAATATGGATACAACTCAAACAAAGAATCTTATTCTCAAGGGAATGACACGTGGTCTGAAATGGGAAAACAGTACGTCCAAGCAGAGGAGGTCTATCATATTAAGTATATTGTTTCTAATTCGACAGCTAGAGTATGTATATTATTCACTTACATGGTACGCATCCATAGAGCTCCACTCGTAAACATATTTTATTGAACCATTTCTTGGGGTTAATTCTAAAGTAACGAGCAAATACTATCTTTGGAAATGTTGTTGATACGATACTGGTTGCATCTGTGTTGCCGGGGAATACCTATAATTTGAGTAAAATATTAGCTAACGGCCTCTCATGCAATTTGAAAGTGTGCACGCTTGCTTTGTGCTCATAATACACGTGCTCCCAACCAATCAGAACGCGAGATTTATAACAGTTATTTTATAATAGCCTGTAGGGCACCTGGTGCAGGGGAAGGTAATAAAATGTAAAGACTGAAGAAAAATGAAATAACAATAAAAAAAACCAACGCCTTGGTACGGGTTTCCTCCATAATATAGATACGGTACGCTAGGTTACCGTACGGTAGGGTAGGATACAGTAGGGTACGGTAGGGTAGATTACGGTAAGGTAGGGTACGTTACGGTAGGGTACGTTACGGTAGGGTACGTTACGGTAGAGTACGTTACGGTAGGGTACGTTACGGTAGGGTACGTGTTACGGTAGGGTACGTTAGGATGCGGTAGGATAGGATTACAGTGCGTTAGGGTATGGTACGGCAGGGTACGTTTTGGTACTGTATGCTTAATAAATTATTATTATTTATTATTATGGTACGGTACTATACGGTAGGGTAAGGTACGCTAGGCTACGGTACCGTACGGTAGGGTAAAGTACGGTAAATACAGAGGCTATATTTTATTCCCGCAATTTCTTGGCCTATAAGAAAACCGGGCTCAAAGTAGGTATCTATGGATGCGCACTTACCAACATAGCCACCCTCGCATTTTTTAAAGCAAGGATTCTCAAAAAAAAAAAAAAAACTCCAGGCGAATATAAAATCGAAAACGACAATCCCAACATAGAAGGATTACTTACCGCTATAGCACCGTTGAACATGAGATTTTTCCGTTTCATACCCGCATTACGTGAAAAGCTGGCGGTAAACGATGTGACATATCCTTCAGCAGATCCCTGGGTAGAAATACGTCTTACTCGCATGAGTTGACTTAGATCAATCTAAAAGAGTGAATAACGCACGTCAATAGAAGGCCTTTGTCTGAATGTTAGGACTTTTCTCAGTCGCATCATATATAATAAGTATCTCTAGTGTACACCTGTTTGTAAGGAAAATAAACCTTCGTACGTACATACCTCTAAATATTCCTTGATAGTATTACTGGCTGCACACCAGCCCCGTGGGGCGTTAAGACGAGCCATTTCAGGTGTATGAGAAGTGTCAAGGGATGAAGACGCTGATAACCAGGAATCCTCTATGGTACCTTTCTCTAGCCCAAGAGGGTCTAGGCAACCTGAATATTTATTAGTTGTCTCTTAGTTCAAACCAGCTGAGTTGACAGCGATTATGATTTATGATATTTTGTTATATAGTTAGGATAGTACGTGCGCGCTGATTGATCGAAAACTATGCTTTATTAGTGAACGGAACACAGTGTTGACGCCATCCGCGCGCGTTAAGTGCTACTAAATCTTGAAACCGTCCTTCTTAAATTCAATACCGAAATAAAATTAGTAACTATATAATGAAACGAATCAATAAAACAGCTTTTTCCTTGCTCCGTTCACAGTAATAAAGCACTTAGGAAGCGCCCACGGCTCGCGCTTTTCCTTACACTTCTTTCACTTTTACGTCACTTCCTGCGTGCTTTATTACTGAACGGAGTACGGAAAAAGCTGTTTTATTAGTTAAATATAGAGCTTTTTTTCCATATGGATATTATTAAAGGCGCTTTTTCCTCGAAATGAATTATGAGTGTAAGCATTTTCCTAGTACAGTGTAGATTTCTGTTGTAGATGGAAGTGGGATACCGCATGCATGACCTCGAAATTTTTCGATTAAAGTGGACTTTACATTTAACGGTGAAAACAAGCGATCTAAAACGCTGACGTTTCGATGTCATGAAAGACATCAATATCAAAGCAAAAAAAAAAAAGGGAAAAATTCAGAAAAAGGTTCATATAAGATGGTAAGGTCCCAAGAGAGCGCGTTTGTGAACAAACTTTGGCTAGTAAAGAGTCCGATTGGATGTTGAGTGTTGGTCTAAATTTACGGATATAAATCATTTCGTAAATTAGACAGTCAATCTTATTTACAATATTTTTAATTAGCCAGTCAGGCTGAGTTCGTCCTGAAGTTCAACTTAGCTGGATGTTTGGAATCTTAAAAATGTGATAAAAAATGAAGGAAAATATAATGGAATTAGAGACCCATAAATGGTTACCTACCATTTTCGCAGCCGTAGATTTCAAAACGCATACACATGCCTCCAGTACCACCAGCCAGCGGTTTAATGCGGAAGAACTGGGTGATGATTGGCTCTCCCAGAATGTGATTCATTGGACTGTTAAGATCATTGTTACCCCTGAAAACCTATAAAGAAAAAGTAAATACTTTTATGGCATTGGATTTAATTGGTTGAGTCTAACACAGAAAACGACCGTCGAGTGGTCGAGTATTGTACTGACTCGGGGCGGCTGTAATTAACTTGAGTTTCACTCTACATTACTTCTTTTCTCGCATTTTCTCTGTTCATTACTTACCCTGACTATGCCCTTTTCTGTATAATCTACCCACGTGTCTCCATCGTCACTATAAGAAAGCTTGTATTTCGTGACGTAACCAGAACCTCCTACACCCGCTCCCCATGTCGAGATTTGGCTGATTTTTTTCTGGATTGCAGGAAAGATGACCTGTATCCAAGGACTTTTGTCCGTCGCCTACACAGAAAAAAAGAAAAATAAGGAAAAAGGCTTATTAGACACAGCCTTCCCAATGCAACAAATCCACTTGGGCGTAAGGTTTTCCCATTTCAGATCACGTGCAAGCATACTTTTGAGAATAAAATTATTTGTTTGAGTTGCATCCATATTCACGTGTCTTCTCATGCACAACTGTTAAACAAAGAAATGATACTCTAGAGAATGACAAAGTGGATTTGGTCCGCTTAATTGATCACAACATACTGGTGGCATACTTACAACAGGGCACCACGCCTTATCGGTAGGTCTAGCTTCTGCGGCTTCATGACCATCAGTTGATGAAGATACCTTAAGTTGAGGGACTTTGATTCGTCCTTTCTCCATACCTAATGGTGTTTGACATTCTAAGAAAAAAAAATGCATATGCTTTTTAATATAGGCAAAAGTTTCAATCCTGAAACTGTATACCGTGCACATCTTCCCCTTCACGCTCAATGGCGCGTTTTTATGAATATTTTTAAAACGAAACTAAATTATCAAAAGCCTATATGAGGGAATAATAAATCAGAGTACACTGGTAAACGAGCAAAACCTGATGTTTTTATCCCATTTTAAAACACAAATCGTGCTAAAAAATATTACATATCAAGAAACTGACTCATATAACCTTGATAAACTTACCAAATGCACATCCATAGAACTCTAATTTGGCGCAAATATTATTAACCCATGACTTTGGGTTTAGACGGATAAAACGAGCATCGATTGGTGGATCAAGAGCAACAGACACTACTGAGTTGGCATCGATATTAGCTGAAATTATCTATAGAGAGTAAAAGCAAAAGCAAAATCACATGGAACGCCTCACACACATACCCGATGGCAGAGGCTACAGTTGCATAACCCGCCCCCTTTCATCACACTGCAATAGCTCTCAACCTCCCTCAATATGTGATACCCTCCCCCCCCCCCCCCAACCACTTTCTAAAAATAATGTAAAATCCCTACAGTTTTGCCTACCCCCTCCCCCCGACTAGCTTTTAACAAGCAAATGGAAAGACGAGTATACGTAAAAATAATATGCTAATGCTATATGCACGTGGTTACGATTACGAAACACTATGCGCAATGCTGGATGGTATTTGAAGAGGAGATGTCTTGGTCTGTACAGCGGCTGCCAGAGGCGCCTTCACATGCTTTCAGTTCGACCCTGTTGAGCTGCATCACTGCTGTACTTCACGGTGGTGATTAGAGATGACTATTGTTTCAGCATAGTACTAACCTTAGGCTGGTTACCAGTCATGTAGTTAATCCATCGATTCTGATAGCTGCCATATGTTAGTGTAAATGTTTGAATGTAAGATGCTAGAGGAACGTTTTTGCTGCCTCCCTTGCCTCCTTTGATAGATATCTTCGACACACGGGTTTTGCTAAGAAAATCGACCTGAGGATATGAAAAATACGCGATTATGATTCAGTCAGACATTTTTTTCCAGCTAAGGATCTGGTCGTTCACTCAAAGTGAAGTGACCCTACCACTAGTGCTCGAACCTGGGGAAAAAACGTTTTAAGTTGATTCCAATAGCAGGTACTATAGATGCATGCAAATGAGATGCAAATGCGACAAAAGTATTGTATCGACCCAACGGCCTTACTTATGTATGATTCTTAAAACAAAAGAAAATCTCATTGCGAGCTCATCTGTAATAATAGCTATTGTAGCATCTGTAAAAATTCTTTATCCAAAGATGATTTTATGCAGTGCACGGGAAGTGACCATACCGCTAGGGCTCGAACATGAAAAATAAAAAAATAAACGAGTGCTAATAGTCTCTCCTTTGAGTTTTTCTTCGTATTATCCGTCGTCTCCCCCCTCCCCCCCCCCCCCCCCCCCCCCCCAAACAAATATCAACTCCTAGATTCCATTAGGGCAACAGGTTTGTAGCCCTCTGAAAACAAGGACGATTTCAATTCAGTGATTCAACTAAGTCGAATGTAAATAAATTTCTTCATAGTCGAACTTTGGTGGATATTCAACTATCCTACCTGTATATAATTGTTAGGGATAGAAGCATTAGCGCACCAAGCACTACTGCCGTTTAGTCGAGCCGCAGTTGGACCATGATCAGCGTCAAGCGTCGATGAAGCTGTCAGCTGTGAATCAGTGATGTTACCTCCACTCATGCCCAGGGGAAGAGAACATTCTGATGAAGAAGAGAAGCCCTGATAAATCAAGTGGCACTTAAGTGGCTATCAAGCCTTCAGGATCTCTTCCTGATTTCAAAGCCTTTATAAAATAACTGAGAATATATAACCAACATAAGATTCAGTCATTTTGAGCTAATTCTCACAAAGATATTCTCTATTTGATGAGTTGACTTTTTACGAGGATTCTGGGTTGACGTCATCATTTCGTCATTTTTATATTGAATATCTCGACAACGAAAAGAGACATCAAAAAGAAAGGGCTTTCAAATCAGGAAGAGATCCTGTAGGCTTGATAGGTACTATGACGTAAGGTAGAGTGTATCAAAACAGCCTTACCTAGTTTGCTCTTACATATATAGCCTCTTCTTTGTGAGCAGATATGATCATTAAGCAATCCTGTTCGTGGGTAGATCTCAACGCAGTTTTCCACACCAGATCGATCGTTTGGTTCGCCATTATCCCAAGGAACGTATGAGGTAGGACTTCCATCACTCCACTGGTAACCTCCCTCAAGGCCACGGTCGTTTAGACCTGCAGGAAGAAAATAGATATCTTTGTCGTAAATGGCTTTCGTATTGATTAAAAACTAGTTTACCAGCTGAGTCGACCTTCAGAATTAACTCAAGGTCAACCAAACAAAATTTTGATTATTATTTTGATTAGCATTTTGCTTGATAATTCTGCGCGTCACTCACTGACAAGACAATTATAAAGAAAAACGGCGGACGAATCTTTGTCTCGTGGTATAGAAGTAACGAAGAATTACGAGCCATTATAGAATTTTTATTCCTTCAAAATTGCTATGTAAAAGCTAACAAAAATAAATGACCCATAATTATTTTCGGGGGACACGATTAACTCAGCTGGGGTACCGAAGGAAAGGGGGGTGGGGGAGCTGGTGGTTTTCATGGGAACGTACCCTTCCTCTCAAAATATTGTGCAAACTTTTACCCCCTCTCCCCCCCCCCCCCCCCCACCATGTTTCTTAAAAATTTGTACCCCCATTTTTATTCGTCGAAAATAAGGTTTACCCCTTATTACGCTTTTTTCTTAAAAAATATCACCCCATCCCATTAAAACCACCAACCCCCTGCGACGTTATATAAACGAACAGACCCTTAATTTACAGTTTACCAATCCATAGGTTTGAAGTTGTAGTAGCGTCCTTGAGTTGATAGATAATAAAATCTTGCTCTTGTCGATTAAGGATGCTGACCAAATCTCCACCCTGACGCATACATCTTAGACGAGCCTGGGGCCAGGGTTGGTAGTCATTGGGTCTCATTAGGTAACAGTGTTTCTCATATTTCGTCCAGCCTGGCTGACATTGCCCCAGCACTTGAATGAAAAAAGCCATATATTGCATTACTCACATAAGAGGTAAGTAGGTAAAAAAGATAAAAATGAAAGGTTGATATTGATACTTACAAGAGGGAGTGACGCTTGGTTCACCTGGTAATCAGAAATATCAGTATTTTTAGGGACTTGAGATTTGAAAAAATCTACGACGGCGACGTCAACCGGAAGTGTGAATAATTTCTCTTTGGGGTTCTGTTCATCGGAGATTTTATTCAAAACATTGTCATTAAAGTCAACTCATCCAGAGGGAAGAGATGTGAGACCCCACAGTGAAGTTTATCAGTTACATTTAAGCTTGACGTTGGCGTCGTAGATTTCGAAAATCTTAAAGGTGACACGTATCAACACGTATTAGGGACAAGTATTAACATTAGTTAACCCTACGTACTTCAATTCAAAGGTTACCTTTACACCCGTGGGATCTACAGTACACTGACAGTGGTGATACAATGCAGTGAACAAGGGCGGTGTTGAGGGCACCGAATCTCACCCCTTGGATCACTGCCTTGACTGAGATTTTATTGAACGTGGTATGTGAGTAGAGTTACTTGGGTTTCGCCCTTGATTCGTGAGTTTCAATCCGGGTTCTCCGGTTTTCCGGAGTTGATTACAGTCATTTGTTTGTAAGCGTTTTTTGTTGGAGGTTTTGCTCCTGTCAGCAATAGCGAGGGGTAATATCGGGGTGTCCACAAGGCGAGAGTTGACTGTACATTGGATCATTAACAAGATTTTTGTGATTTCTTTGAGGGAAGGACACCGGAAAACCTATTGAAAATCTTCGAAGCACAGGAGAGAGACAACAAACAACTCTATTCGCGTGTGACAAAAAGTCCGAGTATCGAACCCACGACCTGCCACAGCGGTGCATAAGAGCAAGGGCATAGCCAGGGGGCCCATGGGCGCCAGCCTATTCGTGGCAACAAAAAAGTTGGCTTTTAAGATTTTATACGGCAAAAGAAAGTGTAATGTAATTTTTATAAAACGCAAAACTTAAGGAAGGCGTTTTTCTTTTCTTTCAGGGGCGCAAACAGAATGGCGGATTTTTTATATTTGCGCCCCCCCCCCCCCCCCTTCCCCATTCCCTTCCCCCTCGGAAAATCCTGGCAAAATCCTCGCTGGACAGGCGGCCCAAACACCTAGGTGCACACCGACACACTATCCATTGGGGTTTTTTTTGGGACTCTGTATACGCCGCACCACTTCAAATCTCCAAATTTAACAGAATCGCTACGTTTAACAGAAATACCTTTGTTTATTTTACACATGAATCCATTCTTTTTTCCACAATCTACTTCCGTCCAGCGTCCATCTGTACTCAGTGAATTGTTGGCCTGAACACACGTCTTGGAAGCTTCTGCTTGTCGCGGTTGTCCACGTGACCAGTGAGTGTACTCTTGAGGACTTTGGTCAGACCAAGTGAACTCAATTGCGTTGAATTCACGAGAAAGACCAATCCAAATGTCACCAACAAAGTTGATCATATTTCTCACCAGGTATGCTGTGTGATAGATAAAGTCATGAGGTGAAGACAAAAGTTAGACTAGAGGACCAATTAAAATATAGAATGAAAACAATGAATTCCAACTTTGGGTAGTGAGTGGAGCCAATCAGAAATCAGACTGTACGAGAATGGTAATTTGAGCCTGATGTTACATGTTAACAGCTAGACAGCCATTTTCGCGTGGGAATAAAAAGATTTGTTGAAAGACTATTGTTTTCTGCTGCTTTCGGATTGGCTCCTCTACCCAAAGTTGGAATGTACTTGTTTTTATTCTACAATTTGATTGGTTGTCGTTGTCTAAGTGGTCTCGGTCGTTGCACTCACCAATTACATAGCTCAAGAGAAACATTATCAATCACCTTCACCCGGCGATCGCCCAAGAGAGAAGACTTCAGAAAGACTGTTAGTACTTAGGTAGCTGCATTGCGTGTAACATTTCATCAGACTACAGCATATTTCACGAGCAAGAACATTCTTTCTGAAGACTTCTTTTATTTGAAGAATCACACTCCACACATTACTTGTAATCCCAAATTATTCAACTTAAAAGAAGCCTGCCTCTAGCCAGCCCTTTCTTTTCTCTGATGCTTCCGACTTACCAAGGGTAGATTCAGGGAGAGGGGTGTGGCGTTGCAACTCCCCCTATGAGAATTTATTTTGGTTTGGAATTACAGGTGAATGCTCCTTTAACGCAGAACGCAGAAACCCCTCTTTAGAGAAATCTTGGATCTGCCCCTCCTTACGAAAGTCGATCGATAGCCTTACTTATGCTTAAGGAACATAAAACGCGCGCGCGTGCATTTGTACTCTGATATAAGGCACGCTTACGTCTCGTGTTCATCTAGGTTTTCGAGTGCTATACAGCTCCCAGCGTGTTTATATAAAAAATTATAAAATCTTTCTAAACGATTTTGCGCGAGCGTGTCCGTCTTTTGATATAAACACGGTATCCAGCCACGCATTATATTTCAAATATTTTATAATCATCCAGCCAATCAGCGCACACGTTATACCTTAAATGTTTTATAATTACTCAGCCAATTAGCGCACGCGTTATTTCTTAAATATTGTATAATTATCCAGCCACTCAGCGCACACGTTATATCTCAAATATTTTATAATTATCCAGCCAACCAGCGCACTTGTTATATCTAAAACATTTTATAATTATCCAGCCAATCAGTGCAAGCGTTATATTTCAATTTTTTCATAAAAAGTTTTATTGATGGAATGTACTGTAGAAGTTAAGTAATATACATTCTAAAAGTTTTGGAGCCCAACATTAACTTAATGCCATGTGAATTTTATATGAAGGTAGCTAGGGAAAGCCATTTGTTTTATTTGCCATTAGAACTCTTTGGTTGTCATTGTCACTTGTCATTCTCTTAGGAATAAGATGTTTTACTTTAGTGAAATCCAACTAGTGGTCTATCAGCAATTCTGCGTTCTGATTGGATGAACTACTAGGCTATAAGTTATAGCCTACTAGTAGCGAAAAATGCTTTGAAAACCGAAACATTAAATTTACTTTTAATTAAAACTTGTTTGCATCTATACATTTGACTAACTAGTTGGATGTGACTAAAACAATTAGTCCACTCGCCCTCATAGCCTACAAATCAATAGCCCATGCTTTTTATAGTCGACCAACATGGCGGCTGTGACGTAACATGCTCCCCAAGAATAGTTACCTCTAGCACCAGGGTCACCCTACATTCGAGGGAACAGCTTCTTATTTACCTTGTTCAACGGAGCTATGAATGCTGACGAGCTCGGCACCGTACGCCTTGCACTTCTGATTGGCTTCATACCAATTAGATTTCACATATGATGTCATGTAGCAGCTGTCGCCAAATTTGTTAAATTGAGCTGGACAATCATTACTGGGAGTTGGTGTTACTGAAAAACAAACACGCAAGGAGACATGTTAAAATGCATATATTTCAGTAAAATCGGCAAGGGTTATGGGTAGATATATTTTACATGCGTTTCAGCCGCTTGATGATATTGAGATCTTTTACCATTACAGCTTCATCTCCTGATCTTCAAGCTAAAAATTTTATCAATAAGCTTTTCTCAATTGATATGCAATATTTCCCTAATACCTGGCGATCTAATTTTTTTAGAGTTTTGGTGACTAATCATACTTAAATGATTATATAAATCAAATATTAAGAGTGAATGTCAGTAAAAATCAAACCAAATTCGCGAAATCGCGGACACAGTCAAAAAATCGATTTTGCTCATATTTCAGTGGATTGATATAGTGCTAGGTACCAAATAGACACAAATGAGGTTAATTTTTCGAAATATCTTATTAAACGAGAAAAATCGTCGAAAAACTGCTCAAGTCAAAATAGGCTAATTTTCGCTGCGACCCAACTCGAAATTAGGCCGATTTCGGTTCACTCCCCTGGAAGTTCATGATGCCTCAGAAAAAATCCAAAGGTTCAGGTACATACATTGGTGTTTCCTTAATCGAAAAGCAGCTTTTGTTTTTGCCTCAGCATTTTTCCTATTTTTTGTGACCGCATAAGACTAAGGTACTCGACACTATACTATGTGAAAGCCTACTACAAGCTCAAGACCAGCAAGAAATAATATATGTCGTAGTGCCTCAAAATTTCCAACTTTTTTGTCACATAATCCTGAAAGGTCATTCTTTAATTCTGTGGTGTTAGCTTTTGGGCTCTTTTCGTTTTCTCGAGCTGAGCGCCGATGAAACTTCTGCTAAATCCACCAATGTCAAACCCGATTATCCACAGGTAACCCAAGCAATGAAAACGAAAAAAGTTTTTTTCATTTTTGAAATCGAAGTATTTTTTCTAATATTTGCTGCTGAAATTATCTAGGCACAAAATAATTTGTTTACTTTTTTCTGAGTTATATAATTATAACTGATATTGTGTTTGTTAATACAGTATCTTGGTCTGATAAAATTATACTCTCGAACTTTTTTGTATACTTGGAGAAAACAAACATCTATTTTCTCACTCAAACTCTTCAAAATTCTTAGAAAACGTGCTGAAGTGCACGCATGCGCAAACGTTTTTCTCTAGTGTCACAGCAACTTGTATTTGAAACATTACGTCGAACGATTTGCTTTTTGGTTTTGACTCAGTTTTACTGCCACTACCATATATACATGGCGAGATAGAAAGGCAAATATCACCACTGATTTTTCACCTTTCGTTCTAATTGAAGTCTAAATTATTTTTGGTATAACCCTCAGGCCGATAATAATACTTCTGACTCGGATCTTCAATTCCTTGCTTCCTTTTTTCTTTTTTTCTTTTTTGGCCCTACGTGCCACACAGGCATAAAGGATAATGATGATGATACAATTTTTTGGCAACGTTGATCAAGATCTTGATTTTAATTCATTATTTACGCTTAGTCAAATATTTTTGCGTTTTACCGATTTATAGATTAGTGCACTTTCCGCATTTTCCATAATTGACACCTTCCGTTTCTTTGTTTTACAGCAGCCCCTACGGATGTGGAGAGCATTCGCTGTCGCGAGGTTAAATTGATAGTGGTCAGAGATTGAATAGATGAAGCAGCCTGAAATGCGAAAGAAAATAACGTGTCATAGGCAAAGATATATTAAAAAGTCTACAAGCAGATCGAGATTGTTCAAATGTTTCAGAAACAAGACCAAGCTGACTTCGATGAAGAGGAAAAAGGCTCGCTTTTCTTGTGTCCTGAAAAAGGGTGTGTAAAAGCCTACAACCACTTTTCATTCCTCTAAACACACTTCGAAATAGGGAGGTATAAGAGGCTACCTGAACAAGAGAACTTATTTAACAAATAAAACAGCTATATATATCCGTGATACGTGATGTAAACACAACTTCTTGAGTGCTTACGGCGCGTCCTAAGTGCTTTATTACTGAACGGAACACGGAAAAAGCTGCTGTGATATTTTAGTTATATAGTTACTAATTTTATTTTGGTATTGAATTTATTTACGCACTAAAAAGAAAGACGGTCACAGCACTCCGCGCAAGCGCGGATGGCGTCAGCACTGTGCTCCGTTTCCTAACTATATAATTAATCTAATAAAACTGGAAGAAAATTCTTGATTATGAATATTATGAAAGAGGTTTCTATACATCTAGAAAAAAAATTATAAGAAATATAAGAAATTCAGATCTTCATCCAAAAAAAAAAAAAAGAAAAAAAAAATTACATTTTTTGTACGTTCAATTTGATTCAGCATTATTTACAACCGCGCGCTTGTTTAGATGTGACGATGCAGATTTCACGGAGTAGCATAAATGTCATAATTTCTCGTCCAGATACGTCTTTAAAATAATAGATCTATCTAATTATACTTACATACCCAAGAAAAAAGTAAAAAAATTATTTTGTACCTAGGAATATAGAAAATTTCAGCAGCAAATATTAGAAAAAAATACTTCGATTTCAAAAATGAAAAAAAACTTTTTTCGTTTTCAAAGCTTGGGTTCCCTTTGAATAATCGGGGTTGACATTGGTGGATTTAGCATAAGTTTCATCGGCGCTCAACTCAAGAAAACGAAAAGAGCCCAAAAACTAAAGCCATAGAAGTAAAGAATGACCTTTCAGAAATATGTGACAAAAAAGTTGGAAATTTTGAGGCACTACCACATGTATTATTTCTTACTGATCTTGAGCTTGTAGTAGGCTTTCACATAGTAGAGTGGCGAGTACCTTAGTCTTATGCGGTCACAAAAAAATAGGAAAAATGCTGAGGCAAAAACAAAAGTTGCTTTTCGATTAAGGAAACACTAATGTATGTACCTGAACCTTTGGATTTTTTTTGAGGCATCATGAATTTCCAGGGGGGTGAACCAAAATCGGCCTAATTTCGAGTTGGATCGCCGCAAAAATTAGCCTATTTTGACTCAAGCGGTTTTTCGATGATTTTTCTCGCTCAATAAGGTATTTCGAAAAAAATAACCTCATTAAACTAACAGAAGATAAAACGAGCCTTCTAGAAAGTTTTAACACAATTCTCGACTTTTTTCTTTTGACGTTTTCAGAGCCTGAAGGAAACTAATTAATTAATTTTTGCGGTGCTTTCCCTAGAGGTTACGAAAAAATTCATAATAAGACAAAATAATCGCCATAGAAAATATGTTTTGTTAGAGCATAAGATCCCCAAGCCAGTCTAATTAAAATCTGAGGTAAATAGAGGCTTTGCACCATCACGTGCCGTCGCCCATAACATAGTCTTCCTCGCAACCGCTATCAGTGTAGCGGCTGCGATACGGCTTTGAATGCTTGTAGTTAGATGGCAGAACAATGAAATTTCTTTGCTCTCAGGAATTGAATCCTTGCTCATGTAAAACGATTGTATTGTTCATGACAGTAAAAGGGGGGTATCATTTGTTTTTTTGCTGGACGTCCTGTTAAATTCATCGGGAAAATTCCATCTTATTAAATTCGGAATTGCTTTCTAATTATTTATGTGTATATACAGGAATTAATTATTTTTTAAGCAAAATTGGTGTACTTATTCCAAGGTATTGACTGATATTGATATTATCTTGTTCGTATATTATGAAAGTTATTTTCATCGATCTAGGGGGCTTTAGATTCAAAATTTTAAAAAAATATTTCTAATTAATTGCTCTTTGTTATTTTACTATTTTTTATTTTTATATAACACCGTTCTTGCAATTTGGTGTAATTCTGAATCGAGATATTAGACTAAAGACTTCGAGTCTTGTGGAGACATAATTTTCCTTCTTTATTTATATTAAAATTGTCATTAAAAAAAACCAGCAAAAATATATTCAGAGCCGACTGTGTGTAAAGAAAAAGCAACGTTATCGAGAAAGATAACCTAAAAAACCCAAGGAATCGCAGTCTGTGGGGCAAGAACTTCGTCGTGACGTGTGTGTGTTCTTCTTATTATTGGCTAGTTAATCAGCCCAGCCATAGTTAATTGAGAGAGTTAATTAGTCAATAGTTCCCCCACTATTAACTATATTCCAACTCATCAAAATAATAAAGTTTTAGATTTAAGAGGATGATAAATTGAAAGAGGATGATGCTCACAATTTCGAAGTGATGAATCAGAGTATAAACACTACTTGAAAGCATGAACCATAAATAGCAAGTTTGGAATATAACACTATAAGACTAAACTAAATGAGAGAATCGATACAGGCTTAAGATATTATAAGATTGAATTAAAAACAATACAGCAAAAATCTATCAATGGTAATTTTTTAAGAAAACTAGTTGTAAAATTGTATTCCTAAAATTACCTTTATCAAATGGTAATTTTATTAGGGTTATGACCTCTACTAAGAACACAGTCGGCACTATGGTTAATATCCCATGCATTGTGGTTAATATCCCAATGCATTGTGGTTAATATCCCAATGCATTGTGGTTAATATCCCAATGCATTGTGGTTAATATCCCAATGCATTGTGGTTAATATCCCAATGCATTTTGGTTAATATCCCAATGCATTGTGGCTAACATCCGAATACATTGTGGTTAACATCCGAGTGCATTGTGGTTAATATCCGAATGCATTATGATTAATATCAAACACTGAAGAAGTTTTGCGCCTTCTACACGAATAGGATGTGCACGAGCACGAATCTCTAGCACAGAGCATGATGGGAAACCAAGAACTATTCAAATCAGGAAAAGAAAATCAATAGAATAAAAAAAAATACATTGCTATTTTCATCCGTTGAAATACTAACAGTTCCACATAAAATGTCGAACGAAAAATTGCCAGAGGGATTTTTAGAGCTGAAAAACCGTAAGTACTCGGTTTCCCATCATGCTTTGAGCTAGAGATGATTTCTTGTGATTGATCAAATCGATCTGTCATTCAAACCTAACCCAGCCCAATAACAAACCCTGATAGATCATAAAAGACTTGATAACCTTTGTCAAAAGCCTTTTCAATTGATAACAGTCAGCCGCGAACCATACTAAAGCAGTCCAAACGAATCCCAAACAATGGATAAAACACTCTTTCAGGTCTTTCAGTGGACAGGTGTAACGCTCCTTATCGTCGCCGTTTTCACGTTCTCAACTAACAGTATGTTGTTGTATACCTTGTATCGTAATCCTCTCAAATGCTTTAGAAACACGGCTGCCGTCTTTGTCGCTTGTCTATCGATAGCAGACCTCCTTACAGGTGCCATTACTGCCATAGATGTTGGGGTATCGAGTCTTCTTAATGTTAACGGAATACCATCTATCAAAGTAGGAAAAGTTTCGCAGGACAAGCTCGTGTCCCAGTTTACGGTAAGAAGTGGGATTTTGGTGGTGGTCGTGTTCTCGATTGAGCGATTGCTTGCAGTAGCCACTCCGTATTTCTACCGCAATAAAGCCACTCCCAAGAAAGCCTTGGTCATCTGCATCTTTTGTTTCGTCATTGGTTTACTAACTAACCTCAGTGAGCTGGTACTTGACAAGAATACCTTTGCTATTATCAGCTACTATGGGTTCTTCGTAGCTCCGCTGTCAATCATTCTGCTCGCCTATTTGTTCATTTATGTCGCTGTCAAGCACAAACTTCGCAAGGCCATGAATATGCAACTGAACAATGCTCAACAAAGACAGAGACTGCAAATCAAAAGAGAATGTCAGCTAGGCTTGACAGCATTCTACATCGTCTTGGGTTTCTTGTTCTCCTACTGCTTCTGGTTTACTGTCGTTCTCATCGGAAACATCTGTTCATCCTGCAAGCGCCAAAGCTGGTACCATGCTTGCTATCGTATCAGTATACCTTTCCTGTATGTCAACTCGGCGCTAAATCCCTTGCTTTATGCTTGGAGGATCCAAAAATACAGAAGATCTTTTCTCTTGGTGCTTCAAAGTATACAAACTGTTCGAGTTAGACCATTGGGATTATCCAGAGCAAAAGACACTAGAAAGCTTTAGGACATGCAGAACACTTTGCTTGTTTAAAAACAAATATTTGTAAAGATTGAACCACCTCTATATATGTTGTATGTAAAACAGTAAGTCATATAATATCAAGTGTAATATCAAATAAAAGTTGATCGTGTAAGTAAACAAATACTTGAGTAAATTTGTTTAATAGAGTTAGTTGCACAGGGAACTGGGAAAGGCTAAAAAATAAAGGTTAAAGAAAGATAAAATCCCTGTCCTCAAAATGCAGAAAAACGGCATGGTGGTGGGCCACCAGAAAATCATCAATGTAGGCAACGGCTGTTACCCTCAGTTGAAATACAGTTATAAATTTTTCAACAAAACATTCTTGAAGTCTGTGTAGATATCAATGAAGTGAGGCCATATATTACTGTATCTTGTATATTCTTGAAGTCGTTACTTCCTTTCTATAATAGCGCGAGGGCGTGTGTTCGGGGTACAACCGAAGGGGACATTCAAACCGAGCTTATACTACAGATGCGAAACTTCGTAGCGCGTTTAATAACTAAAAAGAAAAAGCGTTTAAAGAATCCCATTTCTGCAATACTGAAAGAACGTAGGTGGTTATCCATAGACTGGCATCTCCTACGCGATGTTACCATGTGTAAATGTTTAAACCAAATGGTGCCAGAATACCTCAGCCAGAAACTAATAAAGAGATCAGAAACTGACTCGTACAACACAAGAACAAAGACAATATTGCACATTGTTAGATTCGCAATCTCATACTAGAAAGTCTTTCACACGATATTTCACTTAGTTTAGTGCGACGTTTTCAGAGCCTGAAAAGCCTAAGGGCGCTTTCCATTAGGTCTAACATAACAGTCCGAGAGGCCAGTTCTCAAATGGTATGCGTCAGTTTTTTAGAACTAGTTAGCCAAGGCCTCAAAACTAATGAGAAATTACGCGTACCATTAAAAAAAATGGTCGCTTAGACTGGTCGTTTCGATTTAATGGAAATTGCCCTAATATTCGCTATAGAAATTGTGTTTTGCCTGAACATAAAGACCACATGCCAGTCTACTCAAAATTCGAGGTAAATAACGATTTATACTGTATATATATGACCAATCTGACTTTATTCTTCACTTGACTCTGAAGATGACTTCCGCTCAGGTTGTCGAAACGTCAGTTACATCAAACAGTCCTCTCAGGACTACATCCACCCGGATGATCATAATACTTTAATTAACATTCATTCTCCTGGGTTCAGAAAGTTCTATACAATAAATAACCTTATTATATGGCAAGGTAATTTCATGCGCTATGATTGGTCAATTTGCGGTCCATAACTTATGGTACGGACCGAAAAATGAAATGGTTCACTGAGTGTACGTACTTATGATCTTTTAAAAGATTCAAATCTTTATCAAAAAAATATATTTCTGGATGAAAATCGTCGGGAAACCTTCAATAAATAATTAAAGATAACTGAAAGTCACTGGCATTTAATGTAAAACTTATCAAACAAGCGACAACTCTTTCATACAAGCGAAACTCTTTCGATCAAGGCTCTATACACGGCACTAGCTGAGCGATTTTGTACGACTAGAAAAAACTAGAAAAACTAACTATGCTAAAGCTAAAACTAAGTCAAACTACGAACTAAAGGGTGGTGAACAGCGGCTAATTCAGTAAAGGAAATAAAGATAGGTTTACAAGTAGAATTAGCGTAAATTTGTTATTTCAGTGAGCTAACATCGTCCAGTTTGAACTTATCTGAATCGATCGGGTGAAGCCAGTAGTTTCTTTGGTAAACGTTTTAAGCAGTTTTCTAGGCTCATCCATCTTGAAGTATTTCCATATTTCAGTAATATTTCACCCCCACTTGAATTTGAATGCATTTTTAGACAGGAGAGTTGGCAGTACCTTTTTCAATTGAGTCGAAAGTGTGCCGTCTTCATGACTTCAGCCATCGTGCATATGGCGGCCTGCTTCAAACAGTCAAAACGTTGAAAATTGACGAAAACTATCCATGTTCAGCGAGCCGTAATTTTCCAAAGCTTCTCATTCATTTCTGGAGACAGTTTTTGAGTTTTTTCCTCAATAAAAGCGGGAAAACAAGCGGAAGGCTGTAGTATTTTTCATATTGGTTGTGAATAGCTTGAAGTTTGAAGTACGACAGTTTTCTTCTCAATCTCATGATGAGTTCTTGAGGTCTTCTTTTGATGCCTTTTTTTGCTTTGCATTTACATGTTTTGCAAAAGAAAGCCTCACTTTTGTTAACTAGTATTTCATAAAACTTTAAGCTATTGCTAAATTCTTTCAAAGTAAACTAAAACTTCTCTTTTTGAGCGACTCAAACATACGTGACTTGTAGCACGTACAGAAAGCCCTTACAATGCAGTTCTCGTTTGACATCCGCTGTTAACTTTACTTTTTGTTGCTTCGACTCTTTTTGATCTCAATGCCTTGCCATATAATAAATATCTTATTAACCTCGTTTGCTCGGTCCGTACCGTAAGTTATGGATCCTCGTTTTTTCCACTTTTTTATGGCCCGCGCGCTACGCGCTTGGGCCATAAGGCAGTGGAAAAAACTCGGTCCATAACTAAGGTACGGACCTCGCACTCGGTTAATAAGAACTATTAACGCCCAATCGCATGCTGTTGGGCAAGAACTTCGATTCGTCTTTTTCTTCTTATTGGTTAGTTATTCCAACTCATAAAAATAAGAATAAAGTTTTAGATTTAAGAGGATGATGATTTGAAAGAGGATGATGCTCACAAATTGGAAGTGATGAACCAGTATAAACACTATTTGAAAGCGTGAAGCATAAATAGCAAGTTTATTGGCATGTTTGGAATATAACACTATAAAACTAAACCAAATGAGAGAATTGATGCAGGTTAAGATATTATAAGAAAAGGTGTCTTTAAATTTCTAGAAAATATAATAAGAATAATTATTTTGCGGTATCCAAGATCATTCTTCGGATTTACGTACAAAATTCAAGGAACAACGAAATCTGTCAGCTTTATCACATAGACTTGAATAAAGAAAAATAAGGCATTTCTTAACGATTTTTTATAGAATATCCGCTTATTTCACAGTGCAAGTAAATAGTTTCTGATGAGACATGATGAGGTCAAGATATAAGAAGATTTAATCATGGCTTTATCACACTTATATCGAACTGACCTAAATGTCTAATAAATAATATATAAATTTAGGCACTGCTCCCAATAGGCACAGGGAGCCCAAAAGGTAAGAAAAAATAAATAAATAAATTCGAAATTCGAAATCAAGATAATGTCCCACATAAGGGAAACCATGCAGTAAAAAAACATGGTTTTCTTAGCGCGAGTCTTTTTTTCGACCTTACTACTCTCCAACTAAGGAATTGGCCAGGAAAATTAAATCGTACTATTAGTTTATAAATAAAAACTTTTTATAATAATAAAAAGCTTGTTAAGTAGATTTTATGGATAATTTTATAATAAACAGAATATTACATGGGCGCTTGGAGATACGAAATTTTTCTTCTCGTGTTGAAAATCTCTCACTCGAAGATAAATTTCGTATCTCCGCGCGCCCATGTAATATCCTCTATTTATTATATAGATATCGATGAAGTACCAGGTTTTCTCTAGTGTCGAAAATTTGATATGTTTCACCAGTGGAAGATACCATATCTTTCACACGTGAAGATATCGCTGTTGACATAGTAACGTATTTTAATAAAGAATTTTTGAGTTTTTGTTTTATTTAAGTTTCTTCGATATCTATATAATAAACAGAACATTACCTGGCCCTTGGAGATACGAATCTTATCTTCTCGTGTTCAATTTAGATATCTCACTCGTTCGCTGCGCTCACTCGTGAGATATCAATTGAACACTCGAAGATAAGATTCGTATCTCCGCGCGCCCATGTAATATCCTCTATGCTTTTTTACTCGTCACTTGTATTTTGGCTTGCCTTTTCAAAATAATTATATCTTATTTGGGTTTTTTCCTGTAATACGGAATGATATTTTACGAGTTGCGAATGTATTTTTCCGAGTCCCGTAGGAACGAGGAAAAATACATTCGCAACTCGTAAAATATCAGCCCGTATTACGGGAAAAAAACCCAAATAAGTTATCTATTAATATACGACTATTACGTAATTTTACTTTATAAGGTCAAGAGAACTCGCAAAATATGGCACCGTATTATGCTAGTTCTGTCCCGGTTTAACCAGTTTAACAACGAGCTCGAGACCACTAATTTTGCCGATGAAGATGAAGTATCAACATTCATAAGAGAAAACAGGAACAAAAACACTGCAAAAAAGACGCATAACGATTTACAAGTCTTCTACAGGTGGGCGAAAACGATTAAAGAAACAAGAAAAATTGAAGAGATACCGCCTAATAAGCTGGACAAACTACTAGCCTGTTTTGTGGTAAAAGTACCCAAGCAAAATGGCGATGACTTTGAACCAGATACTCTTACCTCCTATTTCCGTAGTATCGACCGCTTCCTTAGAGAACAAGGCAAACAATACTCCATTTTGCTGGATAGAGAATTCAACCGTTCTCGGGAAGCCTTGGCTTGCAAAAGAAAGGAGCTCCGTAGGCGTGGGAAAGGCCAGAAACCAAACAAGGCACAGGGGCTGAGTACAGACCATATTCAGATATTATGGCAAAAACAACAGCTTGGCAACAATTATCCTCAAGTCCTTCTGCGTACAGTTTGGTTTTACAACACTGTTTACTTGGGTTGGAGAGCACAAGATGAGCACCATCGTGTAAGATACGGCGACTTTGAAGTCAAAACAGATGGAGAAAGAGAGTACGTGGAATGGATTAAGGAACGCGGAAGCAAAACTAGATCAGGCGAAAATGATCGTCCGTTCAATCCTAAGATGTTTGCAACTGGTGGACCTCGTTGTCCAGTGAAATTATTCAAGGAGTACATTTCTCATGTAGCACCAGAAATGAAAAAAAAAAAAACAGAATCTCCTTTCTACTTGGCAGCCATTCAAAAACCATCATCAGAGATATGGTACAAGAGACAACCACTTGGAAAGCACTCGTTGGCACAGTTAATGAAAGAGATGTGCAAAGCCGCCGGTATTGAAGGCCGTTTTACCAACCACTCGGCACGAAGAACCATGATTTCAACGTTACGAAAAGAAAACGTAGAGCCTCTGAATAAAATCGCCCAGGCTGGCCAGAGAAACGTACCTAAAGTCTTTGGATAGTTATTCAGAAGCGTCAACAGAGCAACAGCACGTTATGTCTTCCAAATTAAGTGAGCACATCGAAGGAAGAAAACTAACGAAAGATTCATCCTTGAGTCGTAAAGTACCGCTTCAACTTTCCAGTACTCTGACATCCAATCCATTTGAGCCTGCAGAACAGCCAGAATCCAAGAAAAGCATGTTTTATGGAGCTGTTTTCAATAACTGTTCTATCAACTTTGGCAGAGATCATCATGCTTTGGCGGTTGAACCATTCCCCAGTTTTAAGAAGAAATTCAAGAGAATATTGATCCATTACACAGCGACGATGAACTATAAGAACTAGTGAACTCACTAAGCTTTTTGTTTTTTGCTGGAATTCGTCTTCATATGATTCTAACTTTTCAAAACTTGATTTTACGAAGATCATATCTAGTTTGACGAGTTTCACGTCAGTTGTCATGTAATTTGCCTATTGACCAATAAGATTAAAGGCACTTAATTGGTTTCCTTGTGTTTACGTTTTTTCTGAGATAGCGTGCGGACTTTGAAAACTCAAAAAATTCTGATAAACTCGCTCAAAAAGGGACAAATACATATTAATTTTCAATGTCGTATAAATAGCCGTATCAGATGCTTAGACGACTGATTATCTCTAGTTATCTTTCGTTTTTCAAGTAAAATTAACCAGCAATCAGTCAAATTTTGAAGGAATTTTCAAAATTAGCTCTTGTGGCATTCTCGTACCCAGACCCTTCTCAGCTTTCTAACGAATTTTGCAAATTCGATTTTTTGCTGAGAAGGGTCTGGCTACTAGTAAATTTCATAATCGTTACTGAGGTCAAAAAATGTTTAATAGCCATTTATAATAATAATAAAATATAAGTATGTGACATAAACAGTCGACTCTCTTTGAACGACCACTCTCTTAAGCGACCATCTCCCATAAGCGACCATTTTTTGAATTTCCCGTTTTGTTCCCCATATAAACTCTGTTTAAAAACTCTCTCGTAAGCGACCACTCTCGTATGCGACCGCGACCACCTTTGGGGTTAAAACTTTGGAATTTTTCATTGTTTTTCCTCTCCCGTAACCGACCACCCAAGAGGCAGTCAATGACAGATCCTTTAACAATAAAAAAATTTAAGAACATAGAGTCATCGGGTATTTGAAAACCCGACGAAATATTGACAATTACACTACTGTAAACATATAGCACATTCAAAATTTTGATCAAAACATTTTAATCGTTAATACAGTAGTTTTTACACGTGAGTTACAAAATTGTTGAGGCTTCCTGTGTTGGGATTCCCATTGTTTGGGCTTCCTGTGTTAACTCTCGTAAGCGACTATCTCCCGTAAGCGACCACTTTCTTCTGGCCCCGAGGTGGTCACTTACGGGAGAGTCGACTGTATATAGTAATAATCTACATATCATCAAGCAGTGAGGCGTTAAAAGGTCTTCTAGGATGAGCTTTGACGAACAACTTGCATACTTTATCTGTGGGGCATCTGACATGGTAATGCATTGCCAGCTAGGTCAGACAGACGTTGTTCCGACATGACTGATCTGGAATAGGTCTTTATCCTTCTCATTAGGGAGAAGGATCGCTCTGCCTCAGCACTTGATATCGGTAAAGTGCAGGCAATTACAAGGAGGCTGTGGATGTTTGGGAAGGAATCTTCATTACAGCAAGCATTACAGCAAGCGTCTCGAGGAGGTTGTCTGGAAGAGTATCTCTCTGATTAGTACCTTGCCATAACACCTGCCATCTTTGAAGCTCACTCTTGAGGGACTTTGCAAATGTCATATCTGCCTCCCATTTCATCAACCCTGCAATGTTATCTGTGAGGTTCAGGTTCTTGCTGACAATTACAGATGGTATCAGTGACAGAAGATGGTGTGCATGACGTCCTTCGTCAGTTGGAAACCGCTCTTTCATCTGGCTTATAAGAGAATCGAGAAATGGAATTGCAATGGCTGTTTTATAATAGACTTCAGGACTTTCGCTTGGTGTGTTGTTTCGGAACCTTGGAAGTGCTGTTTTCCTTGGAACAGATTCAGTGACTCCTACATTTGCTGCCAAATCTTTTATGTCACTATATCACCATGCAAATCTATCATCTACAGCATTTCTGGTATCCTGGAGACTTCTGATAACATCGTCAACCATTTTGTAAGCCTCGTATACGTCTTGATCTCTTTTCTGAAGTTTGGAAGCAACGGCTTTGACATAATTTAATACGTTCTTCGTCGTAATAAAAGTAACAACAGTCATAAATGAAGACAGGGACGATTTGAGTCCATGAGCTTTAACAATTGTATCTCTCCCATTCTCCAGTAGATAAGCATAGATCTGGGTACTCATTTGGAGAAACAATAGCATCTAGAAATCTCATATAGCTCCAGAAACGTGTCAAAGCATGTATGTCTCTCAACCCATCGTGTTTTGCAGAGCCCTGGAAACTTCTTTCGTGAACAGCCGGGAAGGTACTTTGAAAGGACAAGCTCAAATAGCTTCTGTCTCTTTGGGCTATTTTTAAGGAATAGGTAGACTTCATTTATGACGCCTATAAGGTTACGTACTTCTCGAAATTTACATGATGCTGCGATGGAGAGGTTTAGGCAGTGACAATAGCAATGTGTATATAATGTTTTAATAAAACTCGCGATGCTGTTGGTGTTGTCATGACAAAAAATAATAATACATCTACATCTACATCTACATTTTATTGTCAGCAGGAACTATACATTAAGTTATCACGCTAACTATGGGAAAATTAAATAAATAGATAAATAATAAAATATAAAATATAGAGTATATAGAATAGCCTAGATCATAGACGAGACATGCCCCCCGCCACCCCGAGTCCCACGAACGCGCAGACAGACTTTATGGTCTGTCTTAGTGCGCATGTCCGAAACCCGGAGCAACAGAGAAACATGTCCCATCCCCCAATCCAGGCCACTCCATATAGATATAAAATATAAATATGAAATTTATTAAAATAAATAAATAAATAAATAAATAAAATTAAAAAAATAATCTAATTTCTAATGAATTCTGATAGTTTCACTTTAAAAGTCTGGAGTGAATTAGCCTCCACAATATCAGCAGGTAAACTGTTCCATTCAACAATAGTTCTTGGAAAGTAAGAAAATTTATGTACGTCCTTATTTGTCTTAATACTTTGGTACTTGAATTTATGCGAACCTCTAGTTCTAGTTTCTTTTGCAAGTGTTAGCCTAGATTTATCAGTTTCAATAATGTCATGTGTTATCTTGAACATAGTTGTTAATCTTGCCTCCTTACGCCGGACACACAAAGGTTCCCATCGTAGATGGTGCATCATTGAGGTGACACTTGAAGTGTATCTATAGTCTCCAACACAGAATCTTGCTGCACGTCTTTGTACGCGTTCCAATTTGTCGATGTCACATTTATAATGAGGATCCCATACGGTACATCCATACTCCAACTTTGGTCGAACCAGAGACCTATACAGGGTACACTTGACATCTCGATTACAAAACCAAAAATTTCTCTTAATTAAGTTCAGCACTAGTGTAGCTTTGGATGTAATTTCTTGAATGTGGTAGTTCCATCGTAACTTGTTGTCTAATGTGACTCCCAAGTAAGGATGCACATCAACATACTTCAGAACTGATCCACAGAAAACATATTCTTTGTGAGGTGGAGATTTTTGTAAGGATATGCTCATAATGAAGCATTTATCTGGGTTAAACTCCATCTGCCACATATTTTGCCATACTTCAAGGTGGAAAAGATCAGACTGTAAATTATCCATGTCGTCATTACTTGATAGAGGAATATAAATAAGACAGTCATCTGCATATAGTCTAACTTGGCATCTGAGATGTTCAACAATGTCAGTTACGTACAATAAAAACAATAGCGGACCTAAAACGGTTCCCTGAGGCACACCTGATTTTACTTGCTTGGGTGATGAAGAAACACCTTCACACACTACAACTTGAGTTCTATTAGTTAGAAAATCTCTTATCCAGGAATTGAGGGGGCCATCAACACCATAGTAATGCAATTTCATAAGCAACCTTTCATGTGGTACTTTATCGAATGCTTTAGAAAAATCCAAGATGGCCAGATGAGTTGTTTTCCCCTTATTAATTGCATCAGCAAGATCTTGGGTGGTGGTAAGTAGCTGTGTCTCAGTTGATCTTTTCTTACGAAATCCATGCTGATTGTCCACAAGTATGTTGTTCTTTTCAAAAAATTTCATCATGTGGTTATGGACAATGTGTTCCAGTACTTTACAAACGATACATGTCAAGGATATAGGTCGATAGTTTTGACACTCATCTTTCTTTCCCTTTTTGTGGACTCCACTTACATTCGCTGTTTTCCATTTTAATGGTAATGCAGACTGATCCAGTGAGGACTGGAAGAGATCAGTAAGAATGGGTGCAATTTCTGATGCCAGAGTCTTTAAAATCCATGGCGGTATATTATCTGGACCAGGTGACTTGTCACATTTGAGCTGTAGCAGTTGTTTCTCAACTCCTCTACAATCTACCGTAATGGGAGATATCACATCTTGACCAGCAGACGGGTGAATTGAAGGTAACGTAGTTTTGTTTTCTTCAGTAAAAACTGAACAAAACTGTTCATTGAGTGCGTTTGCTTTGATAATGGGATCACTTGATAATCTACCATTAATCTTCAGATCAGGGATTCCAATCTGATTATTGCTCTTTGTTTTCTTTATGTAACTCCAAAATGACTTGGGGTTTTCTTGAATATTTTCTGTCAGATATTCTGATACATAATCATTCCGTACTTTAGTCATTTCCTGACGGAGATTTTTCTTCATTAGATTATAACTATCCCAGCGTTTCTTATTCTTCGATTTCTTTGCCTTATTATAGATACGTTGTTTCTTTTTGCACATCCTGCGAAGCTTTCTATTGAACCAAGGTAAATTAAAACGAGAAGATGTGGTTTTACAGGGAACATTCGCCTCCATAGTAGTCTTGATTGCTTTTTCAAACTCCGACCATTTTTCGTCGACTGATTTTGACGATAGGTTAGATTTGTAGTAATGTGAAAATTCCAAGATATCATCCTTCATCTTGTCGATGTTGGCTTTCTTTCGTAAGAAGACTTTACGTTTTGGGATATTTTTCCTTTTACACTTTAACATCACATCAAATGTAACCATCTCATGATCGCTTATGCCAGGTACCACTTTAAGATCTTTTATCAGCGAGGTATTGTTCGTGAATACCAGATCTAAAATATTCGCTGTGTTATCCTGGCGTCTAGTGGGTTCATGAACCATCTGTTGGAAGCCAAAATCATTCTGAAGATCAACGAGCTTGTTTGCTGGAGGATCAAGTCCTGAGTTTTGACCAGACCAGTTAATGTTCGGTATATTAAAATCACCTGCTAGGATTACATCGTGGCTGTCAATTTTGCGGCCAATCTTTGACAAGGACTCTTCAAGTTTCTCCAGACTAGAGATGCCTCCATCGGGATTATAATAAGTTCCAAATAGTAGAGATTGACGACCAGCAAATTGACACTGCGTCCAAATGCACTCACAATCAGAATCAAGGTCTTGCTTATGGGATGCCAATAGGTCGGTCTTAATTGCCTGAAAAACACCCCCTCCACGTATATCTGATGGTCGATCTTTTCTGAATATATTATAATTGGATGGAAATATTTCACCGTTGGATATTTCTTGACTAAGCCACGATTCTGTCCCCAAAATAATATCTGGTTTGTGGTCAGCGATGACATGTTCTAAAGCTGGTCGCTTGTTACGAACACTTCGACAATTTAGGAGTAAGCAATGGAGCTTTGGACTAGCCTTGGACTTCACAGTTGATTTCTTAGTTGGCTTATTATTATTCAACACTGGCTTGTTTATCGGAGTAGAAGTACTGCGAGCTGGAAATGTTTCTCCGAAAGAAGAAAGCGGTTCAAAATAATTTGAAGAGGTTTCATCTGCAAAAACAGAATTTCCAGGCAAAGAAGCAGAATAATTGTGTTCGTCACAAACAGGACAGATCCACAAACTGAGTTAGCTAGAGAATTATACTCGAGGGAAGTCATTTGCATACAGCCGCCATGGTTCCAGAAATTACAAGAATCACACTGGACTCCTCTTTGATTTAATTTGACGGGCTTGCAGCATATTCCACACGGGTTCTTGTCCGTTGGTCCAGGATTTAAATGGACGTCTCCCGAGAGAAGAAGAAGACTTAAAAAGGACTTCCGAAGTAATTTCGTATTGGATTGTATTGAGAGTGTTGTCAAGATGGCTGAACGACTCTGAGTGAAGATAGCAGGAATTCGTGGAAAAAACACGTTATATCCAGCGGTAAGGTTGATATATTCCGGGCTAACTGGAAGATGATCGTCAAATAGAACATTTCTAGGAACTTGGGCCAATTGTAGATGTAGAATAACATAGTGAAGTAAAATATAAATCAGAGCCATAGAGAGCGTTGCTGACGTTCTTCGTCGACCAGACCAAAATCACGATGGCTCTCATAGGGGGATTGCAACCCCCAAAACCCACTCCTAGATCCGCAACTGCACATTGATTATTTAAGAAATCACTTTAAGAAAACAACTGTTCTAGTAAAACTTTGCTCGAGCGAAGTTTTAATTTTTTTTTGCTGAATACCGCCGTGACTTCGACCTTTCTCTAATGAGAATAAATTCCTCCAAAGCTTGAAATCTTAATCTCGCTTTGAATTCTAATGAAAAGTGATTTTTTCGATGCATCCGGATACGAATTCATACGAATGTACATATGCGTTTCTGTTTGCTTTAATACATCAGCAAAAAAAGGTTTAACTCATTGAAATTTTAGTTCAGGCTTTAATTATTGTATTATTTTATTTCAACTTGCATCCGAAGAGAAAACTATGTGCGAGTGTGCGCATGCACAGTGGGTTCACAGTGCTAGAAATATCCCACATGTTTCATCAGCACTTCATTTTCTCCTATAAATGCCCAATGTAGTACTTGTTAGTGTCGTGTAACGTTCGTAATCAGATGACGTAAGACGATCACTAAACGTTTAATTATCGATCTGCTAACATCTTAGTGAGCGAGTGACACATTTGCATATTCAGACCCCTCATAATAACTCGTTTCTACGCTTCGCGTATCCACGAGTTAAAAATGGTTAACCATCGAGTTGATTTTTCATGGCTTGGCTGACGTCTTTTCCGTCCGTGTACACAACACAGGAATCCCGCTTGACGTCAAAGCAAAACTACTCACAAATGCGGCTCTCAAATGCACAGAAAAAAAATCGCTTTAGGACAAGTTATAGACCAAAAAACAATTAACAAAAAAAAAAAAAAAAACTTTCATGTAGTCAAAGATGGATCAAGAAGTGTTCTTCAAGAATTCAGGTGCGTGTTTTTTAGCAAACAATCGTATGTATTATTTTTTTTGACAAGCATTTTTCACGACGAATTGACAAGTCAAAGACTTTCTCTCAAAACTACTAATATTAATTTCTATAGATAAGCTTAATTTATTTTAATGCTGGATGAAATATAACACGAAGAGCATATTACAACAAATATTCGACCATTATTTAGCTTTGTAAATCTTTAACAATTCGGTTGTTTCAAACCAACTATCGTATGTTTTTCGTTCAAGAAAAATGCAGCTTTGTCATGTTCGCCTCCTATCGCGGGGTCCCATCGGCAAAACAAAGACTTTCCATTCAATAATTTTATATCTTTCTACAGATAATTTATTTAATTATTGAATGAAATATAAATTTACACCAAATATTCAACTGTTTATTAAGCTTTTCGAGCAAGTATGATTATAAAAATGAGCTTAAATTTGTGTTGTTGAGAGATGTTATTATATAGACTAATAAGACTTTCACTTTAAAAAGCTAAAAAATATTCAAAAACGCCAATTTACTGACAAGAAATTCGTCATTTTGTATTTTGCATTGCCTTTTACATTATTTTCTATTTTGTCTCAGTTGTTCTTGTCAAGTTTAACTGAATATAAACTTCGTCTCGTTCTGTAAAAGACGTAATTAAGTAAGTATAATTTCTGCTCACCTTAACCAGTTTTCAAGTCTGTTTTTCGGTCTTGATTTGCCCTAAATCTCCAGATTTTCGATTTCAATGAAAGACATCCAAGGTAAATTTCACTAAGCTTGATATTGTATTGGATTATCTGTAGCCGGTTATCTTTCGTTTTTTTAAGTAAATAAAAGAGATTCAAAGCCTAAAACTTGGAAAACTTTGTCGAAGAATCTTCCAAGAACAAAACTAGCCCCTGGGGATGGTGGTTGGTTTTGTACAAAATTCCTAAGTGGGAGAGTATACTCGCGCGCAAAAAAAAACAAAACAAAACAAAAACAAAACAAAACAAAACAAAAAAACAAAACAAAAAACAATCAAACAAACAATGTAGTGCATTTCGATTTGATTTCACTGCACGGTTTTTATTATGGGAGAAATTATCGTCATCTCAAATAAAAAATCATTGAAGATTTTTTCCCCGATCTTATTTTTACCTTTCAGTTTCATTCAAATTGTTCTCCCTGTGACTTCCGTATCGGGAGCTCCGCTTTTAGGTAGTGCCTAAATATATATACATTAATCACTGGTTAAAGTTTTTTCTATGTATTCCAATGGGAAGTACGGGTGGCGTGCACTGCTAATGCGCCGCCTCTCACAAATGCGAGCCGGGTTCGAGCTCCCCCCGGTCTCGGTGTCGTACGCGAGTAGAGTTGATTGTTGGTTCTCTTCTGTGCTTCAAGGGTTTTTCTCCGGGTTCTCCGGTTTTTCCTCCCTCCACAAAAATCAACTTCTAAATTCTAATTCGATCTGCCTTATCAATTGGGTCTCAAGGCCTGTTAGGTATTAAGCCGTCCACCCAGGAGTGGTAAACGCATTGGAAGTGTTATATTTTTACGAACTTTCTATAGGTGTCTGTGACGTCATACACTCAATACTAAACATCGCTCCATACATTTCTTTGTAAATAACTTCATGTTTTACTTGAATTCTATTGAGCCCAAAAGTCCGCTTAGGGACTTAACGTACATAACTTGTGGTTCAGAATCATTTTATGGTATCTTTTCTTCAATACTGAGTATAAGACTAGAAGATATTTTGATTACAAAATACCACAATGAAGTGTTGAGTGTATGACGTCACATACTCCCATAAAAATTCGCAAAAACATAATACTTGCCACCCGAATATCAGAAACAAAACTTTAAAACCATTGATTATTAGACCTTTAAGGGTTATTCCAGTAAAGTTTCGGCTGAATTAAAATTCGGACGATTTTCGTGCTAGTCCCCCTTTAATTTTAGCCTTAGGTTTTTATTTATTTATTAGTGCACGGCGGGAGGGGTGGGATGTCGGCAATATCACATGGAAAGCTTTGCAAACAGAACTCAACCCCCCTCCATGGTAGAAGCAACTATTACTAACTATTATCAACTATTCTTTGAGAAGCGTACCAGATTTTGAGCTTCGATTTTACCAGTCTTCATCTGTTTTCATTAGTGAAAAAAAACCACAGATATCACAAACGACAAAAGTTTTCGAACAATTTAAATTTACATGTTTACATCCAGTTCAACTTTACAAGAACATGTCCCTCAACTGACAATACAAATATAAGCTCATTTTCTATAATTATATTAGCTGTAAAAGCTAAATAAATGTTGAATACGTGGTTTAAGATTTATGCCTTTTTATATTTCATTCAAAATTAATAAAAATTATCTATAGAAATATTAAAGCCATTGAACGAAAGTCTTCTTTGATTTGCCGATAGGACCCGATAGGAGCCGGCGAATGAACTGACTTCTTTTACTAGATAAAACTGATATACGATTGTTTGTTTAAAAAACAAAAAATTTACAAAGCTAAATAAGTGGCGAATATTTTGTATAACATGACAGCCAATACTATTTATTTTTAATTCAATTTTAAAACGCATTATCTATGGAAGTATTAATTTTTTAGAGAGAAAGTCTTTGATTTTTCGATTGGAGACGAACATATATGCTTTTTCTAGAAAATAAAAAATTACGATTGTTAAAAAAATACAATCGTTAAAAAAAGACCCGAATTATTGAAGAATACTTCTTGATCCATCTTTGACTACATAAAAATAATTTTTGTTGTCGTTCTTGGCCTAAAATTTGTCCCAAGGAATGTTTTCTTTCCATTCTCGACTAGTTTTCTCCTGTGGTGTGTACACGGACGCGATGGCGTACAGACGGAATTAGTGGCGTAATGAGTCCATAAAAAGGGAAGCACGGGTGGCGTAGCGGTGTGAGCGCTCGCCTCTCATCAATGCGACCCGAGTTGGAGTCCCGCCGGGTTCGGTGTTGTATATGAGTAGAGTTGTTTGTTGGTTCTCTCCTGTGCTTCGAGGGTTTCCTGGGTTCTCCGGTTTTCCTCCCTCCACAAAATTCAACTCCTAAATTCCAATTCGATCACGGAATGAGGCCCACAGGTTTGTTAGCCATAGGCTATTAAGTGCTACCCTCGTGAAAAAGGACAGTTTTTTTTTTTAAAAGGACAGATAAAAAAACAACTCGATGAGTTAGCAGCTCCGCTAAAAATACCTGATGACGATGGAATTAAAAAACCAATTGGAAACTGAGTGGGATTCAAATTACCTCTTGTGGTTAATGACAGCTATCATTCAAACAACCCAGCCCAATATCAAACCCTGATAGATCATAAAAGGCTTGATAACCTTAGTCAAAAGCCTTTTCAATTGATAACAGTCAGCCGCGAACCATACTAAAGCAGTCCAAAAGAATCACAAAGAATGGATAAAACACTCTCTCAGGTTTTTCAGTGGACAGGTGTAACGCTCCTTATCGTCGCCGTTTTCACGTTCTCAACTAACAGTATGTTGTTGTATACCTTGTATCGTAATCCTCTCAAATGCTTTAGAAACGCGGCTGCCGTCTTTGTCGCTTGTCTATCAATAGCGGACTTCCTTACAGGTGCCTTTACTGCCATAGATGTTGGGGTATCGAGTCTTCTTAATGTTAACGGAATACCATCTATCAAAGTAGGAAGAGTTTCGCAGGAGAAGCTCGTGTCCCAGTTTACGGTAAGAAGTGGGATTTTGGTGGTGGTCGTGTTCTCGATTGAGCGATTGCTTGCAGTAGCCACTCCGTATTTCTACCGCAATAAAGCCACTCCCAAGAAAGCCTTGGTCATCTGCATCTTTTGTTTCGTCATTGGTTTACTAACTAGCCTCAGTGAGCTGGTGCTTAACAAGAATACATTTGATATTATCAGCTACTATGGGTTCTTCGTAGCTCCGCTGTCAATCATTCTGCTCGCCTATTTGTTCATTTATGTCGCAATCAAGCAAAAACTTCGCAAGGCCATGAATATGCAACTGAACAATGCTCAACAAAGACAGAGACTGCAAATCAAAAGAGAATGTCAGCTAGGCTTGACAGCATTCTACATCGTCTTGGGTTTCTTGTTCTCCTACTGCTTCTGGTTTACTGTCGTTCTCATCGGAAACATCTGTTCATCCTGCAAGAGCCAAAGCTGGTACCATGCTTGCTATCGTATCAGTATACCTTTCCTGTATGTCAACTCGGCGCTAAATCCCTTGCTTTATGCTTGGAGGATCCAAACATACAGAAGATCTTTTCTCTTGGTGCTTCAAAGTATACAAACCGTTCGAGTTAGACCATTGGAATTATCCAGAGCAAATGACACTTCCACTAGTAAGCTTTAGGACATGCAGAACACTTTGCTTGTTCAAAAACAAATATTTGTAAAGATTGAACCACCTCTATATATGTTGTATGTAAAACAGTAAGTCATATAATATCAAGTGTAATATCAAATAAAATTTGATCGTGTAAGTAAACAAACACTTGAGTAAATTTGATTAATAGAGTTAGTTGCACAGGGAACTGGGAAAGGCTAGAAAATAAAGGTTAAAGAAAGATAAAATCCCTGTCTTCAAAATGCAGAAAAACGGCATGGTGGTGGGCCACCAGAAAATCATCAATGTAGGCAACGGCTGTTACCCTCAGTTGAAATACAATTGTTATAAATTTTTCAACAAAACATTCTTGAAGTCTGTGTAGATATCAATGAAGTGAGGCCATATATTACTGTATCTTGTATGTTCTTGAAGTCGTTACTTCCTTTCTATAATAGCGCGAGGGCGTGTGTTCGGGGTACAACCGAAGGGGACATTCAAACCGAGCTTATACCACAGATGCAAAACTTCGTAGCGCGTTTGAAACCTGATCCCACTTCTCCAATACTGAAAGAACGTAGGTGGTTGTCGATAGAACACCTCCTACGCGATGTTACCATATGATGAAATGAATTTGTTTGCTAGGCTGGTTACTTGTGAATATCGTCTGGCTGGCTGGAATTAGTATTTGTACGTTGAAATCCTCAAAAGATAGTTAATCAGGTTTGTTAATCTAATAAGCTCGACTTGAGGATATATCTCAAGTGTTTTATCAGCTTCCGTTAGAGAGGGGGAAATCATAGATCACTTGGAGCAGAACTCTATTTTTAATTATACGAATATTCAAGTGATTCATGGAAAATACTGAACTTGGCAAATAGTGATCAGTAATCGGCGGGGAGTTCTCAATCGCTTTAAAATGATGAAAGGAGAATATTTTCTTTCGAGTTTAATTAACTATATGATTCGACAGGCACGTATTAAAAAGAGGCCCCTCAGGGTTGATTCAAATGGCTCTCCAGAAAGTTCAAGTGGACTCATGAATAACGGAAGGAGATCGAAGCTAGTCTTTTTGCTATCACTTTGCGCGCTGCTATGTTAGAATCTCCACTGAATTGCATGGGTTCAAAGAAAATCTAACATTACTTGTTCTAAAATGAGAAAAATCGATTTAGCACAGGCAAATTGCTCGGGAAAGTATGTTAGATTTAGATCTTTATATTAGATTTTTGATACGTTGCCATTCTTGATAATATATTTTAACGCCTTTTTGCAATTACGTATAAAATTAATGACCGCGGACGTATTTGATTATCATTATATATATTGAAATATGATAACCTCGTTGTGCACTATGACAGACTTGATTTTTTTGAAAACCGATGTTAAAAAGAATACTTTTTATAAACAACACTGATGAACTTGACATTATTTAACAAAACGAGAAAAAGTTATTCTAAAAAAATGACATGTTCTTCTGTTTTCAGAAAATAACTTCTCTCAGTGCAGGAAATCGTTCGCTGGGCGAAACAACTTGACACAAATCTCATTCATTTAGAGGCTCTTAAACTAGGGCAAGAAAATCTATGCCTTTTTTCCTACTATATTAAGGAGCCTAATCGCGCTTTATATCGTAGAATACATTCGAGATCAGTTGCAAATGTTCCGTGATATCTCAAATATAATAGCTCCATATGAAAGACTATAGCAAATCATCATTAGCAGCAAAGTTTGAGTCCCCTGCAACGAACATGGTAAGTGCACTCTTTATAGGCTTATCAGTGGACCATAGGACTATTTTGTAATTAGGTCACGTGACCAAAAATGGAAAAGGTAGGGGTATGGTCTGATAACCTATTAATGCAAATGGCGTTTTAAGATCCAACTTAATCCAAGTGGAGGCCCCGGGGAAACAATAGAGATTACGATTACATAATTGTTTCCCTGGAGCCCCTATGTTGCCAACAGCCTCGTTTAGCCTATGGCTATTACAGCTGGCTTGTACCAATTTTCTATATTCTTGTAGTTTTAGTATGTGTCATTTTGCAAATTTGGTATTAAATAAGGATTGAGCCTTGACCCGAAATGTTTTGTGCTTGGCCACTCAAATGGTAATGTTAGAAATAAAATGAAAAACTATGAAGATCAAACAGCGACACATACCTGGGGTGGGTCCTAGAGGAAGTGCAGCTGTGATAAACAAACAAACAAACAAACACAATAAATAATACATGACAACTGACAGTTTCTATCCTGAATACAGTTTATCTTTGCGAATACAGCTATTTCAAAAAGAGTGGCAAATGGCGATAGCAGATATGCGATGGGAGATCAAGGACAGATCCAGGGGGGGCCTTTAGCAGAAAAAAAACAAAACAAAACTGAAGAATTAGAAGAATTAGATGCTTTTTTTTTTGTTATCCGTTGTGTTGACGGAAGAAACTCAATTAGCCCCCCCTAAACTCAATGAGCCCCCTCCCCCATACATTTTTGCTGGATCCGCCCTTGGAGATGGGAGTTCATTTCAATATCCAACAATAGTTGGAATAACTGGTGTTTCTTATTATTCGTCTTTTCAATAATACTGAGGTTAATGCTGTGATATCGAAGTTGCTTGTAGTGGACCCAACCTTAAAACGCCTTGATTATTCGTGTTTTAGTCGGATTATTGCCCACGTTTTTTTTTTTTTTTTGTGCAATCGCCAATCATCAGTCAATTTCCATTCACCGTTCTGCAATTCATTTTTCTCAAATAGCTGTATGCTACCATAGTTAACTATGATGCTACGTATATTGTATAATGATATGTGACAAACAATTATTGGAGTAGTTTAAGATCGCAGCCTTGGTAAACAACACTGCTGTATTAGTCATCTTACGATGTTCTGCTTAGTTTCATCCAACAACTGTTTGCTTATATATTTTGTTAAATGAAACTGAATATTTTATTCTGCTTTGGAAACACAAGCAATAGAGCTATATACATCTAATTCAAAAACGTTGTCGATGCGAGATCTGAAATGGGCAATCTGACACTATACATAATTTTTCCGCTTTTATATTTTCTGGCTAAAATACGAAAAATATCATAGTTTCTGAAATAAAGGTCAAGCTTCACATTACCTAAAAGGAAACTATGTTGTTCCGCTATGAATGTATTTGCAACATAGTACTTGGTCTCAGATTCCAGATTTCACATCTCCGACAGACACCGTATAATTCAATCTCTGTCGTGACCATTAGTGAACTTGATATGATAAATAAAAGAAAACAATCACTGGAGGAAAATGTTGGTGCATGCGAAAGTTTCAAAAAACCTGTTAATTTGTAAGGCAAGATTAAAAGCCCGGTTTGCATACAGTCCTTTGAATAAACGTTGTCGCTGACCGGCTTCACAACTACGCGACTAGACCGAATGGGAGTATGGGTAGAAATCACTGAAGCGGTTAGCTGCATATATTATTAGCCATATCTTGAGCTCAAAGCGTTTCCATTTTGATGAGCCATGCCTAGGATACAGCGGTTTGGATGACATGAGCCCTTAGCATGAAAAGCGAAGAAGTAGCTGTTCACTTGTTGTCTTTTCGCAGAACGCGAAGCATTCGAGCTGTAATCTTTGTGATTATATATAGGGCCGGGAGAAAACGAGGCTTACAGGGCCAAATTTACAAATTTACAGCATTTTCTTATAATTTGATGCCGCAAAATTGTTGTGATCATGAATGTAAGAAGGAAAGAAAGACAGAGCAAGTGAACAAGTGTATACTTTGCATTGACAACATATTGTTTCTTTGCATTTGGCCCTGGATGCATCGTTTTCATGTAACTCACTCGGCCGTGCGCCATTTTGGACTTAGGTGTATAGCGTGTATAGTGTTTATATTGCTTCAGTGATTTTTACCCATACTCCCGTTCGGGCTCGTTGCGCAGTCGCGAAGCCGGTCAGCGACAACGTTTTGTCAAAAGTCATTATTTCCACAATAGACCCCTTGCATGTGACGTCAAAGCAGCTCGATCTGGGAGATAAAACAAAAGAATTCCAATCTCCTGAGATTTGTAAACCTATTGTTTTGTCCCCCAAATTGAGCTGCATTCCAAAGTGCACGCAAGGGGTCTATAGTACAAAGACATTTCAGCTAATTTGCATGTATACTACGATCATGCGCAGACATGATCATGCGCATCATTCTCTCGTGTCCAAAGACAGCAATGCGACGTCTAGGTGTAGGCTTTAATCTATGGCGGTGAAAATAAGGTGTTTTACTCACCAGCTTCGCATATGTATCCTTGGAAAGCCGAACACACTTGAACATCCCAGCGACCTACCGACACTTTTCCCGTCTTAACAGCAACACAGTCTGCATAGTAGTTATATGATGGTTTTCCTTTCTCCCAGTTGACGTACGTTACAGGGGCGTTAGCGATCCACGAGTACGTTCCTTCGGTATGCAAGTCATTTAGACCAATCCATAAATTCCCTTGGTAATCTTTGATCATGGTGCTTAGAAAAGCTTGTTCGTAGCTTAAATGAAGAAATCAATCCTTCGTTAATATATGCACTGTTACGACATGTTGGACATGATTCCACCAAAAACTCCATAAAATCCGCGCAGTATAATATCCTCTATACTAAAAATGCACTGCTTTTTATTTTCCTAAGGAGAAAATGTCCATTTTTTTGGCCCTACAATATGGCCACTTATCACCATTTAACCCAAATGATCAAACTTCACAAAAATCAACTCCTAAATTCCAATTAGAATTACAGTGGATGAGTAGCTACTCTGTAGAAATGCCACTGTTAAATCCCATTCATTTATTTTATTCATTTATTTATAACTTCGTTAGCTCTTACTTACACATTATCGATGGTAATCAAATTGCCACTCATACTTGAATTATTTCCATTCTGACAAACTGACTGAGCATTGGCCCAGTTTTGAAGTTGATTGAACACAAATTTGTAGCAGCTTTTGTCATAGTTGACCCAACCCGGTTTGCATTTACCAACCGCTAAAATAGAACCAGGAACACGCACAGTAAGTATAAAGAAATATATCTTTTTTATTTTTTAGGGAAGGTACGTTTTTAATTGGGGGAGGGGTGGGGAGGGCTGGCGGATTCGCAGTAATTTTTTAAAAAGTAGTTGCAGCCTTTCCCCTTTCACTCAAGAAGAAATTCACGAACCTCCTATGAAGTCAACAAGGCCAGGGCCGTAACCAGAGCGAGTTGTCTACCGATTCAGCAGCAAATGAAAGGCGAAGGCGGGATCAACCAGGGGAGGGGTTCGGGGGAATGCATCCACGTTAAGTTTGTAATTGAGACCCTCGGAAATCCGATTTCTAGAGTTTTGAGGGGCATGTGAGATGCTTTAGTGGCTACGGCCTGCAAGGCAGCGGCTTTCGTCAACATAAAAGGGTTTGCCGAAATTAAAACTATTACTGAATACCCTCCCCTCTAAATAAAAAAACTCACCTTCCCTTACTAGTCATGGTTAATGAAATGCCAAATCTAAGATACTTGTTTCAGTCTTCGATATTATATAAAGGACATATAGTTGCATACGTAACGTTTTGTAGAAAAAAAAGTTTTTAAAATGCACTGATGAATGGAAAGGTTTACTTATACAGATATTTTACTAGGCACCTCCCGAACTCAGTTGAAGCCGATCAAGTTCGTTACGCTCAGTAGGATGAATAGAACAGTTGAAATTATAAGTCATTTTAGTCTGCGGTTGTTTCTTGGTATGCCTGGATGATTAATTAATTCAACTCACCAGGTCCTGGGGTCGGTGGAACCATTGTAAACGCAGGAATGACTGTATCTGTTAATAAAATGTCAGGTATAAATAAAAACGTTAGGCTTAATTTACCTATCAGCTATATATAAGTAGATACAATAAAATTTAAAAGAAGCATGGCGGAGTGCGGGCATGTAATACCGTACCAAAAGTCTTCTCGGATACTGAGTTTTTTCGCAAGGTTTGAAGGGACGATAGGGACATTCCTCAACGGGAAATACATCGTGTGATAGTGTGAGTTTCTCGACCAATCAGCGCGCGAGATTTTCATTAATCACCTGTGTATTTTACTAAATACACCTATTCCAAAAAAACGTCGGGAAAAATCTGAGACCTAGTAGCATAGAATAGGACGCTACAAATTATAATGTATTCACAGCCTACCCTGCGTTGCATCCAGAATTTTCTTTACTAAGAAAATTCCGATGCAACACAGGCTATCACAGCCACCCAATGTTTTCTTTTAGATTGGAATACGAAGCATGACCTTTGAGTTAGAAATGTAATTTTTCGTATTTTAGCCAGAAAACATAAAAGCGCAAAAATTCCGTTTAGTCTCAGATCGCATTTCAGATCTCCGACCGACCTTTTTTTTTTTTTGAAATAGATGTATATCGTTGGAGAAAATAAATTTCTTTTCCCTTCACTTATTTTTTTCACCATCTTCACCATAATTCCATTCCATTCCCTTTACTCACTGTTGTGTTTTCGGCAAATGAATGGTCGTTTGAGTCCACAACTTTGGTCGTTCCACTTGCCGTGGTATCTGCTCAGCTCACCACAATCTTCCATTCCCATCCAATCATTAGGCTCCTTGTACGAAAAGTAGGTAAACGACAGTGGCGCTCCATCACTCCAGGTATACACCCCTTCTGATCCAAGATCATTCAGACCAATCCAGATGTTCCAACTTCTGTACCTAGGGATAGAATAAGAAATAGAAAATGAGGCTCAGGTCAAACGTCGAACTTCACATGAGCCGAACCTACACCTTTTGAGCACCAGCCATCACGTGGTATAAAACGGGTTGGATTGTGTTACGGTCACCAGAAGGCCTGCACGTTCGTATTTTGAACGAGCTCTACGCAATTGGACGACACGTGATTAAATAATCTATTATTATTATTATTAACATTATTATTATTAATATTATTATTATTAATATTATTATTATTAATATTAGTATTAGTATATGTAATAGGACTCCATGATGTCCAATTAAGAAATAATTGGACGAGGAAAATTCCGAGGACTGACAAAATTGGATGAGGCCGTAGGCCGAGTCCAATTTGGCAGTCAGAGGAATTTTTTGAGTCTAATTATTTCTTGATTGGGGAGCATGAAATCCCATTACCTATTAATTATATAGCTGCCTGATTAATCCCATATCAACAAGACCTGTCCAATTAAGAAAATAATTGGACAGTTACCTATATGGGATTAATGAGAAGCTGTATAATAATAATAATAATAATTATTATTATTATTATTATTATTATTATCATCATTATTACTATTATAATTATTAATATTTAAGTTCGGACATCGTTCCCGTATTTCCGTACGAATGTACAGACTTTTAAAAAAATTATTCACTCGGCTTGTTTAGTTAGCTCTCTAAACACAAGCAAAATATCATTTTTCTAACTTGATCAAAGCTTTTCTTGTTGCTGTTTAGAAAAATAACTAATGAAATCTTTCTGAATTTTCTTCTTAAATTCAGTGGATTTGTATCGGAATCCGAGAACGATGTCCGATTTGGGCTAGCGCTCAAAAGGTGACTTGGAACGATGGATAACAAGGCGGTCTTCTTTGCTGTCATGCGAGTAGAGTTTGAAAGGTGTCTTTGCTCATCAGAGGAATATTGCCCAGGCTCACCGGGTTTCCTCTACTATCTCAAAACAAACAACCGGAATGGACCCTGCTTAAAATTGTAAATAGAAATGCCATAAATTCCACCGAGAAAAAGTGTGCTTTCTTTTGTATTTCCATGTTAGCCTTCAATCCAAGATGTTTTTGGGAAGGGTCCATTCCAATTCACCTTTTTCGCACTAGCCATCACGTGGTTTAATTTGTATTCAATTTTGTTAAGAACACCAAAAAGTTTGGACATTGTTCTCGAATTTCCATACTAATGTACTGGCTTTTGAACAAATTATTTACTTGGTCTGTTTATATGTTACTCTAAATTCTAATCTGAATTCGATCTGTATAACTACGCATATATGTCTTACCTTTTTTTAACTTCACTTGTAAGAAATTGGTTTTCAGCCATAGTTCTTATGCTGACTAGGTCACCACGCACCTTTCTGCACAGAGCTCTTGCCTCGAACCATGAGCGCTGATTGGATAATGACTCATTTGCAAAATGATAGCAAAGCTGGTTCCAGTACACCCAGTCTGGATCACATATACCAGATACTACAACAAATATACAGCATTGATCAAGTCTTGGCTTTTTAATATGCGGTTAGTTTCAGTGGTGTAGGAACGTGAGGTTTATTTGTAATTATTTTTTAATTGTTTATTACTTTGATATGAAAAAGTAATGTAATTTAGGCAAAGTAAAATCGAGGCATGGTTGGTCAGCAGTCTCTCTTGAAATAGCAAGTTGCGGGACGCCACTCAGAGAAGAGCAGTGACTAAACGAATCTATCTGATATTCGTGGAGTTCCAGTAGATTTGATGGGAAATTAACCCCACTTTCCACCCCCTCCCTCCCCCCCTCCCTCTCTCCCTTTTTGAAACTTGAGTTAGGGTTTTGGTAAATTACGTGCCCCCCTTTTTGGGGGACTTGAGTAAGGGCTTTCTAATTTTATACCCTAACAGATCGTGGATCATACTTTCCAGGGCTCAGCTATGTAACAAAACCTTATCTGATAAAGTGTATAAGGAATGTAAAAAAAATTTGCAAACTTGCCTTGTGTTGTTGGTTTTAGAGGTTTGGTTGAAGGTGTGGGAGACGTTGCACGTGCAGCTTTATATGAACAAAGAAAACAACCATTATAAACTGAAAGAACATATTAACCTAAATCCACACATGCAAAGTAGTTTAAAAAAGAATAAATGAATAAAAGACGGCGCGAATAATTACTTAAAATAACCCATGCAGAGTAGTACAAACAAGAATAAATGAACAGCAAAAACGGCGCGAATATTTACCTAAAACAGCCCAAGCAAAGTTATTTAAACCTGAACAAATGAACACCAAAAAATGCGCGGAAAAAATTTGAACCACACTTGAACCAATAGACCTGCTTCGAGTTCCAAATTACCGCTGTGTTCTTTGATTACAGACTCATTTACTCAGGCTTAGCCTCGATTTTGTGTAGAATATTCACGTGTCTCAGTCAAGGTCCGTCGAACTTCAAAGTGATTGTATTTTTGGAGTCGTGCATTCTTACTTTATCGTTGGTATTTGTGAATATTTAGACACTGATGCGAGGCAAAGCCTGAGTAAATGAGTCTGCAATCAAGGAACACAACGGTAATTTGGAACTCGAAAAGGGTCTATTCGCAATCTTTGCAAATGAGCGCAACCAAAAAAGGTGTCTTTGTGTTATGGTTTATTTTATACGCCGAGCATAGGAGAATAAACTCAGACAATAATACACAAAGTCCATCTTTATAGTCGACAGCAATACTGTATAAATCATAAATCCTGTTACAAAAGAGAAAGGTATATCTGCAGTGACTACAAATTCTCCAGTACGAACATTGAGCTTTGTGTCTGCGTAAAACAAAAACCCTTCTATTCAAAACATGGGAATACTTACGTCTCCTCATTTTACACATGTAGGGCCTAGTCGAATAGCATCCTATGTCATTCCAGACACCTGTTGACTTGAGTACTACACAAGGCTGCTGACCAGAATGACTGTCAGGTTGAGCGGGACCCCAGTTAGTGAATCTAACAGCAGTACCATCACTCCACATGTGACCTAAACATAATAAGGAGCAAAAATAAACTATCATAACAATATAGATAAGACTATTGACTAACTCTAACACAAAATACATTCATTTCTTTCGTTGGTTCGTTGGTTCGTTAGTTCGTTTGTTCGTTGGTCCGTTGGTTCGTTGGTCCGTTGGTCCGTTGGTCCGTTGGTTCGTTGGTCCGTTGGTTCGTTGGTCCGTTGGTTCGTTGGTTCGTTGGTTCGTTGGTTCATTCCTTGGTTCGTTAGTTCGTTGGTTCATTCCTTGGTTGGTTCGTTGGTTGGTTCGTTGGTTCGTTCGTTGGTTCGTTCCTTGGTTGGTTCGTTGGTTCGTTAATTGGTTCGTTGGTAAGTTTGCTCGTTGGTTCGTTTATTCGTTCGCTCGTTCGTCCGCTCGTCGGTTGTTAGATTACCAGCGAGAACAGCAGCATTATTGTCTCAGATAAGCAATTTTTCGCTCAATCCAAATCCAAATCGACGATTTTCTTGAATAACCAATAGCTAAAAAATCAATTAACATCGGTACCTGACAGGGTTCCTCGATCATTCAGACCAATCCAAGTATCAAAAGTGTTGTTAGTTAAGGTCTGTACAAAGCTGTTTTCTGCTGCATCGCGAATGCTAACGAGATTAGTATTACTTCCCATTCCAAAACACGAATCACGAGCAGCCGTCCAAGTTTTCCTTAAGTAATATAAAAAAGAAATATATTATGAAATACCGGTTTGTTTGCCTTTTCTTACCATACTTCGTCAAGTATATGTGCGAATAAATAGATGTTTGCAGGAAATTTCTGGCGATTCATTCCCTGGTTCAAAACAAAAACACTAGAGCAGCATGGAACATACTAAACAGTATGAAGAATGAATGCTGTATGAATGTTATTTGTCTAGAATTACACTACAGCTCGTATTACATCAAGCACATAGCTACCTAAGAAAAAAATACTTTGACTTACTGTTGCATGAAGACTTTGTAGCAGCCAAACATGTAGGTACTCCATCCAGATGGGCAGGGACCTGAAGGAACTAAAACCATACAACAGGATATATTAGTAGAGGAAATTACACGCCCTTCTCGTACAATTCGGAATTGATAGGTACGATTTGAAAGTTTTCAAAATTGAACAAACCTTTAGGCGAAGCATCACGAGAATCTATCAATTTGGAATTGTACGAGAAGATCGTGCGAGTTTTGAAGAAATAGAAAACGCGCGTGTGTGCTGTGTGGAGTTATAAAAAAGCACGCGGGGATTGCCAGAACACGAGAGAAGTGTTAGGAGAAGCACGACGCGTAGCGAGTAGTTTCAACTTACTTGTGGTAGGCGCCTTTGTAGGAGGAATAAAATTTCCTGAAAAAAAAAACATTAAAAAAAATTTTAAATAATAAAAAATCCTCATTAAAAAAATTCACATGCACAATAGTTTTGGAGATGTAGAATATAATATCCGCTTCTTACGTCTAAACATTTTGCACACAAAAGCCAGATTGCTGTTACAGTCACCATCCACCCAATACATCCAGTCTCTAGTACCAAACGTCATCGTAGCTCGAACACAGCTGCCTTTAGGATCTCTGTCGTTTGGTTCACTGTTAAACCAATGAGTGAAGTCTACAGTGCTGTTATCTGCCCATCGATAGACCCCACGTTGACTAAAGTCACTCAGCCCAATCCATATATCACCGGCGTCCCACGATGTCACCAACAGACTTGTCACTATTGAACTTTCCCATCTGATTATTTAAGAGGAGGTAATGCAATGAGTATGAGTATTGGAAGTATATTTGGAAGTCGTGTTAGTGCATGTGAGTGGACTCGGAGGTATTAGCAATCTCTGCTACTCTCAAATTGAAGCATAAATAAAAAGATCATCATCATCATCATCATTCTTATTATTATTCTTGCAGTATATACCTATTTTTAAAAAAGGTCAGTTGCGGGAGCCAACTAAGATAAGCGATAGGCGATTTCGAGAGCAAGGATAGCCTGTAATGACTAGTGTTTCTTCTCATTATTCTAGTCAAGAACACAGAGCTTAGTGTTGAGATTCATTCTAAACTCCTCGATTATTCGTGTTTAGAGGTATTCTCGAATTCATTTCTGTCTTGAATACTATTGCCTATCTCTTTTGGCTCCGACAACCTTTTTTTTAAATAAGTGTATATGTAAAGACTAGCTGAGCTGGATCGTCATTTAAAAATATATTGCCTAAACTTGAACAGTTCCAGTGTAATAGAGCTGTTAAGTGTGACGTAATTCAAACGAAAAATGACTCCGGGTCCAATTTTTACGGAAAAATTACGGACATTTTTCAGTGTTTGTGGCTTTTTTTTCTTTGCAGCAGGATTTTCTGTTTATATAGAGAAAAACTCCTGGGAATAAGTTGTGGCAAGATTTTAGCGATCTTTTGTTTGTTTGGACCCGAATATACGACCACTCGACCCAGTCTTTAACTCTACCACGGAATGGCTAATAGAAGGTCGATTGAATTAGAGTTTCTTTTTATAGGTAGTTTACGAGCATTCCCATCAAAAGGCACGGCGGCCGTGATGTAGGTTGATAAAATCTTTTGTTTAACATAATGATTAGGATTCTTGCAGCCGTATTAAAATGAGCAGATGACTGGGGTATAGCATATCCCATTTTCCATGAGTCTTCCCGCGGTTCTGGAAAAGTGTCTTTTGAAAATCCAGTATTTTATAGACCTTTTGAGTAGGGGTGGACTTGTTTAATTTCAGCTCATACTTAACTTACCCACTATGAACGCTAACTAACTCGGCACCATGACTTCTGCACGTGTCCCGAGCATCGAACCAACTTTTCTTTTCCAAGATGAGACCATAGCAAACATTACCATCTGGGGATCTTTCCCACCCTGCCGGACAGCCAGGGGTAGCTAATGGACCTGTAAAAACAGTTGAGATGGTATGCTTAACAAATGGAAGTCAGTTTTCTATGGGTCTGTACTGTAATCGAACATGAAATGATGTCAAAAATGATCCAAACTCAAGTGGAACCACGAACGCAGCGAAGTTTGGATCATTTTTGACGTCATTTCATGTTCGATTACAGTACAGACCCATAGAAAACTGACTTTGATTGGTTTTTTCACCATAACAAAGTCGAAAAAATTGAACAAAAAGACAAGTAAGTAGTTCGAAAAAGCCGTTTCATCCGCTCGCTCAGTACGCGCGTGACGGATGTCGTAAGCACAAGCAGGTCTAGCCTCTAATCGACAATGGTTCTAAGCCAATCAGCGCGCGAGAAATTTCCAAGTTATGGTAAAAATATGCTTTTCCTTCAAAGTTTACGATTGACAAAGATAGACCTGCGGCTATCAACAGTCTGTATTTTCATCCTTTTTAAAAATTATATAATCAATTATGAAATAATTGATACAATGCTTACTGATTGACCGCCCACGTTGTTGATATCAGAGGACAGAGACACTCAAGGAATAATCGTCAAAACATCACTTCATCAAGTAAATAAACGTTGCGTCTTTGTAGTGTAAAATATTGAAATATTCTGTTGTAGAGCACTCGAGTAACAAGACTAAAAACACCCGGTTAGGCCTCCCGTATTTCCACAGGGGCGCGATTTGGGGTAGAATCCTCTTGTTCTCTACAGCTCAAAGCGTGTTCATATCACAGTACTAAACACCTAATCTACCTATCTAAAATATCCGAGAATATAGCGAAATACCTTTTTTACAAGTGTAGGTGACCTCTAAATACTTTGGAATAGTTGGACAAGGATCACTGCCAGCCATGTTAACATCAGCTCTTATTGTGCAGTAGGTTTTACCGTCACACATGCTTTGTATCTTGGTTAGTACATCAAGGCGACAATTTATGAGACTAATTTGGCCACACTGGTTAGCAGATGTTCGTCCAAAGTTGGCTGACTTGACGGATATGACAGTCTGCGAAGGACAGCTGATAAAGCTCGAAGTCTGTTCGCAGATGATTTTGGATGTCGGTGCTGCATAAAACAATAAAATTACATACATGACTGCTGCATTATTTTATTTCTTCTCCTTTTGGAAACATCATTAAGTAATTTTATAAGTCTGATCAGTCCAAGTTCTTTCCTATTTCTTAGACGATCCAATAGAATCACCTTCAATCTAATTTATTTATTTGCAATCTTTTGACAGGCGGTCCAATTAAGCGACTGGTTAAAACGGAGGCCTATTGAAGAGATAGAAAACGCGCGCGCGTGCTGTGTGCAGTTATAATGCACGCGGGGATTAGCAGAGCACAAGAGACGTGTTAGGAGAAGCACGGCGCGTAGCGGTTCTGTCAATCCCCAAGGGCTTTATAACTCCACACAGCACAGCAAGTTTTTTATTTCTTTGATAAAATACAAATTACGATAACCGTTATTTTGGATAAGAATGATGCCACTGAAAGTGCGCGCGCGTGCTGTGTGCTCTCATAAAGCACGCGCTCCCAACCAATCAGAAAGCGAGATTTATAATGGTTAATTTATAAAAATATTCAAATCTTGATATGTAATATTTTAACAGAAAAAAACCTACGTACCCGATGTTGGGGTGACACCTCCAGTGGGTATGTAAGCTGCAAAAAATATGAACGACAAACCAAATTACACCATTTCATTATATTAAGCAACACAGAAAACCCTATATAGAAAGAAGGATGATGTTACACGGTGGAGCGAATATACGAAGCTTATCTTTGAGTGGTGAAAAACGAGTGAAAGATTTTTCATCGCGAGAAGATAGACTTCATATCTTCAAGCCGACGTGTAATTTTCTTTTTCGGCAAGGCACGCATTCAGCACTGAGCTTTTCAAGGTCATACTTAAACTGCTCAAGTCTCAGTGGTAGTGAACATATTTTTATTTTGCTTTTTCCTGTGAGGGTAGAGATAGCACAAAGCTTTCGCTTATTGTGGGCCCTGTAGTTTAACCACGTGTAATGAGGATGGTCGTCACCAGCGCCTTCAGCTGGTTCTTTGAAGGTCTAAACATGTATAAATGTAGTTACAATGGCAGCACCCTCTCCTTAATTATCTTATTACCCTGATTGTTTATACCTCCTATGGTACTCGTATCTACGTGCGACAAACTAACGAGTATACCTTTTTTGCTTTTGCAAATGTAGGCAAAAGAGGAGTAACAACCAATATCATTCCATCTTCCGGCAGCCCACCACTGACCATAGGTATGGCCACAATGTTCAATATTTCTCCAGTTGTCTGGTTGAAGATTGTACCAGTTTGTGAAGCGAGGAGTTGTACCATCAGACCATTCCCAAGCGCTTTCTGTATTTTCATCGTGGAATCCTGGGCAACAAAATGTAATAGATTAATAGACAAATAATATCTAATAATAATATATGTGGCACATATGCAGTGCAGTATAGCAAGCACGACCAAAAATATGATTAAGCAACATACCCATCAAGTATTAAATGTATGTGACTTATCAAAAGGATACCTCCCGAACGAATAGTCATCACACTGTACAAAAGTATGGACTCTGTATGTCAATTTCCTATGTGTACACCTATTTCAAAAAAACTCTGTCTTAGATCTGAAACCTAAAATCTTAGGCATGAATTGTGAGCAGTGAATTTAGTATGAAGGAAAGTGATAACTGTTTTGCTTTTTTAACTAGTGATTCGCAAAGAATTTTTGTTTTCTGAATTCCTTTTCAATTTCAGTAGTGATTCAACACACTGATTATATTTAGTTCGCAACAAGTTTACTATTACCTTTGAGCGATCTCATGCCCTGGCGAATTGTACTCGCATTTCAGATTTCCGATCAACGTTATTTGAAATAGGTGCATACTAAACATTTGAAAAACGGCTTTCGTATGAGTGAGAAGTTCATTGGACATGGAAGGAATAACCATTAGTCATCACACTACAGCTGACACTAGCCTCAGCTTCAATGGTCGCGCAATATATATTTCCACTAGCTACAAGTATAACAACGGTCATCGCAGGAGTGGGAAACTCATGAGCGTAGCTCATATCGTATCCGGTACAAGTCGCTGGAACGCTGAGATTCGTTTCCGTCAGTTGTACTTTGTGTACAGCGTGTTGTACAACGTATACAAACTGGACGTTTTAACCACCACTCAACATGTAGTGCGTTTGCTGCATGTTCAGCCGAAAGCAATGCTAAAGAGGGCGACAACAAGCACTGTCCAGCATCTCTTATGTTATAACAGAACGAGCTTACCTATCCAGGCGTATTTTCCAAGACCGAATTTTCCAACTTCAAGAGATATGTGCGCTTGTTCAACAGGTGAATTGATGCTGGTCAGTTCTCCACCTCGTTTCTGACATTCCAAGCGAGCCGCCGCCCAATTTTTTTCGTCAAAATTAAATTGATAGCAGAATTGACCAAATTCTTTCCATCCAAATTTGCAGCTGCCGAATTCTATAAAAACAAGGCAACACTTTAAAATCACTATAGATTGAGATATACTTAAGAACAGTACTTTGACTCTTGAGTAACTTCCAAGCTAAGCCACTCAAAAGGCAAGAAAATTAAGAATTAAAAGATAATTCGATCGCTCAGTCTTCCAAGGCAGAGAATCATGACTAAAGCACTTGAGGTCAGATTGAATTGGAATTTGAAAGTTTTTTTATTGGTAGGGATGACCCGTCTTTGTTTTCACGAGGGTAGCACTTAATAGCCAGTGGCTAACAAAACTGTGGCTCTCGTTTCATGATCGAATTGGACATTAGGAGTGCAATTTTGCGGAGGGAGGAAACTGGAAAACGTGGAGAAAATCTTCGAAACATAGGTTGTTGATCGAACCAGGTGATCTGACGGAAATCGATTAGCCAATCAGATTGCGAATCGCGTTTGCTGAAAAAGAATCAATCCCAATAGGCCTTTGCGCGTCTCGAGAAGCAGAACAAAAAATATGTGTGGATCGGTAATAATCAAGAACATAACACATATAAGAATGGCACGTAAATACACGTTACTACTAAATAGCATATTATTTGAGCTCGTTATCAAGTTTTCAATCATTTTCGAAACAAAAAACTTTGTGAGGTTAACTGTGTTGGCTATACGAATTATAAAATCGGATAAACACTTACTTAAAATAAGCTTTTCTTGTAAAATTTTACTTGTACATAACTTGAAACATTACTAAAAACTTCAAATGTGCAGCTATGACTTCTTTTCACCAATATTTCGCACTAAATTTCAAGACAATACATATTCAAATCCAACTCAAAACAAAATGGCGTCCTTCACGGCAATGTTTCGTGCAGGACTCTAGGCGCGCGGTCATGTTAGGGATTGATTATTTTTCAAGTCAGGAAATCATGCATTGCGCGCTATTCGAGATCACCTGAACCCAAAACAAGTTCAAAATGCGGTATATTAGGAGCGCACAAAAGCCGAGCCCAGTATTTAGGCTGACAGCTATTCCGTGTATACTGCTGGGAGGATGAATTAAAGGTAGTTTATATATATACCTGCATTGTAAATGTCCTTGATTTCTGCTGCACTCAATTCTCTATTCCACACGGCTAATGCTCGCATATAGTAAATGCCTTGGACTTGCTGGGTAGACTTACTGCCGATTGTTACACCGACATTGTTGTTCGTGTGATCATGAGACTGGGGGGCTCCATAAGGAGCTGAAGATCTAGGATAATAGTGACAAATGAGAGTGATAAATAAGATATTATTGAAAGCCCTTTTGATACTAGCAATAATACATATAAAGCTGTGAATAATGATTCCATGATATATGATTTCTTTAGCGCCTTCTCTGTATAAATTTAATCCAAATGGCTCTTACAATCATGAGAGATGGTTAGTATAAGTTATAGGCACCGAGGGTGGTCACTGTCAGGTTTTCTTTACGACCTCAGTGGTTCATTTACGTCCCTCTGATATTTTTTAGTTCAGTAAAATGTAGAGAGACGGAACCGTCATTTCAAGTGGTCATCCAAGCAATTTTGAAAGTCTAACCATTTGTAAATATTTCTACAAAGACAGCACTTTCTCCTCAGTTATTTTAAGACCCTGAGTGTTGGTCCGTCCGGGATTCGAATCAAGACCTCCCGCACTGAAGTCCGATGCACAACCAACTGAGCTAGCCGGGCGACGAACGTTTTCTTAAGATCGAATGTAGGATCGTACAATTAGGATATCAGGATGCTTACCGTTGCAACCCGTTGATAAACAGCCTTAAACCTGCACCAGTACTCCACGTAAAAGTGACGTGTTGCCAGATATTAGCTCTCAGTGTCTGTTTATTTGTCCAAGACTTCTTAGTGGTCAACACCCTGACTTTGAGTTTGCTACTTTGCATAAAAATAGCAAAGCCTCTAGACGTGGAAAATGCCTCGTCACCAATAGAATCGAAAAGGAATATCTTTCCGCTCCAGCCAGCAGCATTGGTATCCAATTTGATGATCAAAGACACGGTTACACCTTTAGTGCAAGCTTCTGCATCGCTGATGCACTGATTAGGGAAGTCTCCTGCATCTATGTAAGAGTTATAACCGGCAAATTGCAAGACATCTTTGCTGTTTTGCAGTATGTCTGGTTGCGTGATACTTCCCTTTACAGTCCCCGTGGACGTTCCAAGTATTTTGCCCTTGACTATTTGGTTCAAAGGCCAGTAGGCACTAGTTGCGCTAATCCAATCTGCAACAAAAATATTGTAAAATGTCAATCTACTAGCACGCACCAAATAAAGAACCGTTTCTGTATTCAGCTGAATCAAATAAATGATTGTTCTAACGTCACAAAAATCACATACGTTGCTTGGCAGTGTGCGGTCGTTGCGAGGGAGAAGAGGTAAAGAGGGAGTGGTCTTTGGCCGTTTCACTTAGCAATAACCGCAGACCGCCATGATTTAATAACTTTACCATCCTATCGATGGCCAAGAGGCCACGTTCGAAATATCAAATATTCTAGCACAATACTGAGGCTCAAAATTGCATAAAAACAGTGCTGTAGATTGGATTATAACGTTGTTGAGTAGTGAACTGACTAGCATTTCCACCAAAATGCTCTCATTATTGCCGAAAGGTCATATATGATACATTGATTTATTCCTACCAATAAAAGTGTATTCGGAGATCCAAATGTTTATACCATACTTGAAGTACCATACTACTAAAGCCTCGTAATCCAGTCTGAATTTTAAGATACCGATCATGGCATGTAAGGGGATTTTTTGCTACTCTACGTCTGATACATGCAGTAATAGTTTTTTTTAATTTTTCAAAAAAAGTACAATTTTAGCCTTCTTACCTGCAGTACTGGAATACATCGGTTGGTTTTGTGTTGCTGTAAATAAAGTAGAGAATAACTGAACGTTTATTGCTGCTCAGAGTTTCATTAAAAATGTCTACTAAAACCGTTATATAGCATCTAAGTTTATCCTAGTTCAAAACCATTACATTTAATCAGGAAAACTTTTCTCTAACTTCTTTGATAATTAGTTACCTTTCAGTTTGCGTTTGCAAGCAAATGGCTTGTATTGTCCACAGTCCACATCTCTCCACGCAGCGCGACTTGGTACAAGCTCAACGCATGACTTAGAATCTGTTGGTAAGAAAAAGTAACTTTCAGTTAATAATATTTCCTTGCCATTCTAGTTGTTATTGTTGTTTGTGAAGCTGCTGTTGCCATTGTTGCTGTTCCGCTGTTGCTACAGCCGTTTCTTGGCGAAAACGGGGATGGAGCATTTACCCCAATAGTGGTGAGGGATGGGAAGTGGCTGTAAAAAGGCTATTGCTACTGGGTTTTTTTATTGGTTTAAACAGGAAAGACTGCATAACACTATTCCTTTTTATTTTATTCATAAAAGAGCGATGCATTTCCCCCTGACTTTTATCAGCCCAGAAATTGTTTCAGGGCTTCATATCGATAAAATTTGAAGGATTATTTTTATTTATTAAACATTATATTTACGGTAAGAACTTTATTTCATTACTCATTACCCTAAAGCTGGGGCCTATATTACGACAACTATACAGCGCTTATCAATCATACGCGCGAAATCGTACAGTAGGTTGCTGTCGCGACGAAGTAGGTTTTAGTGGACTTCAATCAAGGCGTTAACATGACATTCCATAGGTACGTGCTCCTGAGAACTTTGTATTATCCCCAATGTCATAGAAACACTTTGATTGACGTCCACCAAAACCTTATTTTGTCGGGACAGAAAATTGTACGATTTGGCGCGTGTGATTGTGAAGCACTGTAAAAAAGTAATGGTGGAGGGGGGGAGAGAATTTTTAATTCTTACTGTTATTATCCTTCGGATAGCCAGCATCCCATCTGGTGACAAGGTATGGACTTTGATCACTCCAGTAAAACAGCTTGCTTGATTCTCTGTCATTCAAACCTATCCACATTGAATTTACAGAGCTGGCTAATGGTTTTATTCTATTGTCGATGAAGATTCTCTCCTTGTTTGACACGATACTCAACAGATCACCATTTTGACTCCGGCATGTAGCACGTGCATCTGAAAAAAAGATGAAAAAATAATTCAATACAGGACAAATTTCTCCCCTAAGGAGGTCTTCCGTAAGGTTCGCTACACAAGCTCTTCTTCCGGCCGAACGCGTTTGCTCGTATAATCTAAGATCTAGTCATAAGTTTGTTCGCCATAAGTGGCACACTAAAAGGTGCCAGGCAAGTTTTATTAACGCGCTTTTTCTTTTTTTTTTTTTTTTTTTTTTTTTTTTCTTTAGTGTCTTAGCTTAATTTACAAATTTTTAGGGGCTATATGTATTTTTTTCTTCTTATATTATATTTTATTGTAATGCTATAGTGTAATTCAGTCGAAAGGCTGTATATTCTATTTGTAATAAACTATCTATCTAACTATCCATCTATCTATCTACACACACTACCACTACATTTACTTTTTACAACACACAACACTTAACACACATGCTGATTTTTACGGAGCTCGAGGAAGAAAAAACGGAGATCCTATCGTAGAAGGTTAAGAAAGGAGCAAAACTATCGTCGCAACTAAGAGAACAATACACCAAACAAATCCAACTGACATAAGCGATTAAGTCGAGAATCGAGCCCGCGACCCCAGGGATGAACCTACATAGTGGTGAGGGTCCGTGCCCAAACCCAAATCCAAAAAATTCAAATTGAGTTATCATGAATATTTAGAAATAAATGAATATAAGTATACTAACCTGCCCACATCTTCAGGATGTTTGTATTGAACTGGTAACAAGTGTTGTCTGGTCCTTCCTCCCACCCACTATCACACTTGTTTGAAGATGCTAGAAATATGCAAAACGAAGTTTTGAAATAGAATTAACATAAGAATAGAAAAAATAAAGAAAAGAAAAGAAAAGTAACGAAACGAAACGTAACGAAACGAAACGTAACGAAACGAAACGAAACGTAACGAAACGTAACGAAACGTAACGAAACGAAACGAAAAGAAGAGAAGAGAAGAGAAGAGAAGAGAAGAGAAGAATGATTGAACACTTGATGTGTAGTTCCTAACTGATAAAATACTGACAGAGAATGCTTGATGTTTGATTCTTTGACATCACATTACCTTGACCTTCACATCCATAGATTTCTACCCTCAAACAAATATTGTTGTTCCAGGTCTGTGGGTAGATCCTGATAAATCTACCGCTTATTTGCTCATTGAGCATAATGTCTGCTATGGTATCAGCATTAACATTTCCTTTGAGTTCCTGTGTGAAGAGATTTCTATGAGTAAAGTATTCATCACAGGGGTGGTGGAAGCTAAAAATCTTGGGGGGGGGGGGGGGGGGGCACTGAAATATCATATTTAACACTATGTGATAATGACCGCTGTTTTGTTTGATTGCAGACGCATGCCCTGTAAAACTATGACTGAGAACCAAAATTTTGATGGGGGCATCCCCCCCCTGTATTAAGAGCACATTTTGATTGGGAAACGTCCCAATAGACCGTTTTGGCTAACGCATTGATTTACCCAATTCAAATCTACTGGGAATACTTTTGTCCTTTCTAATAGTACATATCATATCTATATCAGTGCTTCACTCGAATTTTGAATGGTTAACCAATCAAAAACTGAACCCCTTTAACAACAATGCTCTACGTACTTTGAAATTCTGTTTTGGAGTTTGGCCATAGGTAATAAATGTGAGTCCATCATTTCCATATGTGATGTAAAACGATTTCACAAAGTCAGTAGACTTTGGCCGGCCTTGAAGAGCTAGATGAGCAATACGTCTGTTGAGACCCAGGTCTATCTGCAAGTATTCACCCTGAAATAGCCAAAATAGACAATATCAATCATTTATTAGTATTAGTATCATTAGTATATAGAGAAGCTAGGCCATTGAAAATGGGGCAAGGCTGGCATAGTAGTAGGACAGGAGTGTCACACCTCTTGGATTTGATACCTTGACTCAGAAGTGAGTATAAATTGTTGGGTATTTTTCCTAGATTTGAGGATCTTTCTCCAGTTTCTCTAATTTTTTATTCCTTAGCAAAACCCAACATGTAATTCTATCTGCGGGTTCACCACACCCTGATTTAGATCATGCTGAAGGTCGTCTCATGGTATATCAAAAAATCTAAAGTTGAATCAAGTTTAAAAGATTGTGAGAGATAATGCATGGCTGAGCTTCAAAACATTTAGTCTATAGAATCAGAGAACAAAATTATCTTATCTATATCCCACTTATGCAAATTTGATATATTTCAATTTTTTTCCTCTTGACAGCATGCAAAGAAGAAAAGATTCCCAAACCTTCTGGTTGTTAGCAGTACACCAAGATCCTGTTAAACTGCCAGAGGGCTGAAGCATAAGTCTTGCTTGACTGGGCAATGAGTTGCTATCTCTACTGCTTGATGCACTGATCTGAGAGTCTCCTATTAAGTAGTTTGCGAGGCCAAATGGTGCATTGCATTTCATGGAAACTGTAATTGATTAAAAACGTATAGAAAATAGAAAATAGGATTTAACTATCAATTAACACTAACCAGCATTGACAGTTTCATTTCCATCCCAACTTTCCTCTCTCTTCAATTATGCAATATTTAGCAGGGGGAGCTATCGATTATAAAGGGGGGAGGGGATATAGGGGGAGGTGTACCATTTCCCTATCAAATCCACAGCCACAGCAATCCCGCATGAATTAATTAAATTTTGATGTCTAAAGCAAATTTTAGGGGGGGAGGGGGGGCACATGCCCCCCTCTCACTGTGCCAGTAATGAGGTCCTACTTACCCCTTGGCATTTTACAGACATAAGGGTTTCTATTGGTACAGTAGGTGGTTCCCCATGTTCCATTCTGTGAATCGACTATAAGCTGTGAGCAATCTCTGGTAATTCCACTCCAACCAGTACCAGGCTCATTTCTTCCCCAGTTCTTGTAATCATAAGCAGACCTATCACTCCATACAAATGATCCTTCTTTGACAACATCATTCAATCCTATCCACACATTCTTAGATTTTAAGTCATTAAGCTGGTTGGTCAGGAATAACTGTTCACCAGATGTGTGGATACTGACAAGATCTGATCCCTGGATTACTCGGCAGGCATTAACAGCTTGCTGCCAATTTAATGACTGCCCTGGGTGGGTGTTCAACTGGTAGCAGGAGTTATCATAAGGCACCCAGTTAATGGGACACAAGTTTTGGCCTAAAATGTTGTAAAAAAATAGTTTTAGTGTTTTTGAAACTGAGACAAAAACATATAATGTAAAATTGATAAAACACAAGATTAGAAAGTTAAGGACTAGCTAGGCAGGGGCAGCAGCAGAGCACTTTTTAAAGTAGGGGGGCAGGCTAAGGAGCACATTGAGGGGGTACTAATCTCTTCATAACCAAACTCAAACTAGGACAAAATAAGATTAAGATGTCATTTTTGTAAAAAAATGTTAGAAGGTTAGGGGGTAAGGGGGGTGGGGAATTGGGGGTAGGGAGCTAAAGCCCCCACAGCCCACAGGTTCTGCCAGTCCTGTTAAAGACTACAACATATCTATTTTTCTATGGTATTTGTTACTGTACATGTACATATCATTCTTTTCTTACCATTTGGCTTCTCACAGATGTATCCTTTTGTAAAGTCACAATAGTCATCATTCCAGTATCCAGCTAAAATACCATTGTATATTGCAATGCAGTCTTCATTACCAGCATGGTCATTAGGTTCTCCAGAGTACCAATTTGTGTAGTTCTTGACAGTCAGATCTCCCTCCCATATGTAAATGCCTTCAACAGCACGATCATTTAGACCAATCCACATACTCTGTAAAACAAAATAAACTAATTAGATTGGCTACACAGGCTTGAAATATTGCAACTCACTACAGCTATATAAATGATGGCTAAAAGACAGCTGCTCAAAGCATGGCTAGACATGATGTCCACATAGACTTACATCTGATATTAAAAAATTATCAATATGGTAATGTTATAGTATGACGCAAGCTCAAACGTTTGACCACCAATATTCACGTACATACTTTTGAATTGGCCTTCATCCAATCAGCAATGCAGGATTTGCTTTATCTTAATGCTAAAAGAGGATCTTGCCGGAGAAACAAAAGTATGCAAACACAATCATTATCTGTGGTCAGTTTTGATTGAGCTTTGAGCTGTAAGCCAACTATGACATGAAATGATGATAATGATTCTTGCCTGTGATATTGTTTTCATGGTGTATGTAATATAGTGCTGCTCATCAGAATCATCAATCTTCACCAGATAACCACCTGACTGATGACAATCAGTTCTTGCATCTACCCATTTACGTCTAACCAGGTTAAATTTATAACATGAGGTTCCATAATGTTTCCAGCCCGCATCACAAAACAGTGGAGCTATATAAGAAAAAGATATGTAAATGAAATGAGTAAAACAATAGATTGTCGAAACCTCTTTTCTGCCAAGTCATAGTGTACTGCGCATGACATTGTCCTATTATGTAGTATGCATGCGTAAGATCAGGCATAGAGAATAAAGTGTCCATTGAAGTGGAATTGAAATTTCTAACTCATTTTGGGAACTGCAGAACTGAAGTTTGATGTGAGAGACTTAACAGTACCCATTCTGACTGGTGTGAAGGGATTGTTAAGGTTCTGACACATGGTGCAACATTGCATGCAACATTGCATGCAGCAGGAATGTTGCAGCATGTCTATCCCAAACTTGTTGCATGCAGCGTTGCATGCAACAAATCTGAAGTTGAATCGAGCTCTACTCTTGCAACATTGCACGCAACAAATTTCATCATGTGAACATGGCTGCAAAATTACCTGCAACATCTTGAAATTTCAAGGCAATCAGCTTGCACCAAATTGATAACTGCTGACCAAATATCTTAACATAGCAGGTTGACACAAGTGATGTTGCATGATTTTGTTGCAATGTGTGTCACCCCAATTCAAATTTGTTGCTTGCAATGTTGCATGCAATGTTGCATGCAATGTTGCATGCAATGTTGCATGCAATGTTGCACTGTGTGTTAGCACCTTTATGGCATAAGTGCATTTTCCTCTGTGTGATTTATACTGATACATTATAAAAATAAAACTTCTATATTCTTATGTCATCAAAGCAAAATTTCCCCCTTTAAATGCTTACTTAGTGTCGTTGGTGGCTGTAATGTGGGCTGCGTTGGAATAGGCACACCTTTAAACAAAAAATATATAGTCAACTTGTAAATTATTGTGCATCATTCACAATATATTTTGCTACACAAACATCCTTCCAGTTTTAAGCCCCCCCCCCCCCCCCCCTTCCCCTGGTTATAAGCCCACTTCTGGTATTTTAGTTTTATTTCTTTGATGCAGGATTGACTGGGAAGATAATGAAAAAGAAGAAAACTTTCCTCTCCATTCTAGACCTATTTTACTGCAATTCATAAGCCTTGATATAGCCCAGGGCTTATAACTAGGATTCTAGGGTATACAACACATTAATTACCTGATTTTATCTTACAAATGAAGCCATACAACTTTTTACAATCATCATCATTCCATTTGCCATCAGAAAAGAGCAACTCCACACAATCTTCATTGTTCTTAAAGTTATTAGGTTCATTCCTCCTCCAGTTTTTGTATGCACCTGGATTAGAGCCATCAGTCCAATTGAAATTGGATTCATTGGCTCGGTCATTATAACCAATCCAGAAGTGATCATTACTATATTTCTGTATAGAACTAGAAATAAAGTTTTGTTCTGTCTGGCTAGTTACACTTGCAAGATGGCCCCCAAATGATTGACAGGTATTCTCAGCATCCTCCCAGCTTTTGCCACGTATAGTTAAACTTGTGAATGAGAATTTGTAGCAAAAGCTACGAAAGTTATTCCAACCTTGTGGACAATTGTCAGCTGCTGAGGCTAAAAGACAAAGGAACTTTTAAATATTTACGTACACTAGAAATAAAATACGAAATAAACAAAATAAAATAACCGTAATTCTGCAATAAAAAATAAAAATAAATAGAAATAAGATAAAGAAAAAAATATTCAGTACCTTGTCCATGTGGTTTACAATGAGTTGCAAAAAGCTTACCTAAGAGGGGCTCGGAGACATAAACATTGTAAAAGCGACTATGAACTAGAACCTTCCATTTTCTTATATTAAACGTGAGGGAATTCAACGATTTTATAAAACGCTCCGTCAACTTCTAATTTTTTTTCTTTTTGATTCTTGCAGCATAAAGAAATTTGTTGCAGTATTTTGGTATTAAAATATGCAAGATTTAAAGAGAAGATTTAAAACAGTCATAAACAAAAAGAAAAGAATAAGCTCTAGTCACTCTTTATCCTTTACGGAAATTTGGCGCCAAAAATTCCGCGTGTGCGCACTCGACCTGTGATTGGCTGGGTTTGGACATCCGGTTGAGTACCAAAACCTTTAATCTAATCCGGTCGAGATGTATTTGCTCGAGCTGTCGTCGAGCTGAGGTCGGCTGGTTAAATTTGAATTTTCTAATGCCATTGTAGTTGCGGTTTAAAAGGGTTTTAACGACAAAAATAGCTTCACGTAAAAAAGATAACTCTGACTTTCGAGTGTGTGCAGAACGGTGCCCCTTACCGACCACTTCCGGTCAAGTCTTTAAGTTCCATGTGGATTTTATTCTTTCACATATTTCGCTCCAGTGGCTCTTTGTTATTGCAAAATAAATGTAAAATAACACAAATTTATTAGGAACTTCAATATTCTTAATACACGGGAATATGTTTGACTTCTTAATTAAAAGGTAAGAGCACTTGAATAAGCTGAAAATCTAGCCATTCAGTTCGCATTATAGCGTAGTGAGACTTTCTATGATTATAAGCTTATAAATGAATAATTCAAGAAAACTACTGTTGAAATTATATCTAGCTAAATATTTAAAGATTTAAACTTTATTTACCTAAAGAAACGAAAACTAACTTCTAATTTCATCTAGACTTAAAGGATTTGACAAATATTGTTATGCTAATGTCCGACTTCACACTTTAGTCATACATAGGTGCATGGCTCATGTCGTCTCGATCTAGGACTAAAATTAGGGTAAGTCTACGTTATTAATTAATAAAAAGAAAAGATCATAGTGGATCAATTATAACAACAAAAACAACTAGAACATATATTTAGACGGGCTGCGACAAGAAATTAAGGGCTTTAGGGGAAAAGCCAGCTTAAAGGCAATGTAATCCAGGAGATCATGACGTCGCGTAAACAGACCGCAGAAAATTTACATTAATTCAGCTACGATATACCACACTACGGTAACTTAAAAAAAGAAATGACAAAAATCTTGTCCCAAGTGAAGAAATCTATTTCGACGTTATGTAATAAAGATCAAAAGATATGCTTTGACATGTTTTTTTTTGCAAGCCGGTGTTTTCACGAGTTGGGACGGAGTGCAATCCAACACAGCTCTGAAATCTACACGTGCTTACCCATTCCGTACCAAAAATCACCTAGTCTTCAGCAATGAGTATCTCTATGCTAATATATTTCGTACTTACCTAAACTGAGAGCAATGAAAAAGAAGGAAAAAGTAGCTAAGACAGCCAAACGGTCCATCGCTCACACCTCCTCTGTAAAACCGCTGTGTCTGGTGTTACCTTGTACCGTCTTGTGACTTGCAACGGAATGCATGTGACGTAAGGTCGATAAACAAGAAATACGAAACCTAGTATGACCTACCTTCCGTTTACTACTTTTTAACAAGTTGTGGACAAAAGTGTTGATAAAATCAAAATTTTTCTTAATTTTCGTTCGATGAACAAGAAATACGAAACCTAGTATGACCTAACCTTCTTTAGAAAACAGGAATAACTAATTTTTAACAAATAGTTGACCAAAGTGTTGGTAAAATCAAAATTTTCTTAATTTTCGTTCCTAAAAATCATAAATTAATAAATTATCTTTTTAATAAAATAATTATCCAATGTAATCATGTATTTTATCATCATATAAAAGGGATTTATTTAGTTTGAATCATTATCATTCCTAGTTAACTGAGTAAAATATTCATTCCATAAATTGTTCGAATATGGTTTGCCGGCCCCAACCCAATCGGTTAGCGCATTTCTGGTCCAGGAAAGGATCATGGATTTTAGTGAAAAAAGTGGAAAAGTGTGAAACACATGATATAATTTACAGATGATAGCTGCAAAAATATTTGTAACACTCACTATTACTCCGCCAGATTCCATTTCTTGTATTTTTCCAACCATTCATTCATTTGTTTTTTGTTTTTTGCTTTTTGTTTTTTTGTTTTTTTCGCCTTTCTTCGTTCGCTCTTTAATTTTTTTCTTTCTTTCCTGAGTTTCCTTTCCGAGTTTCTTTAACGCTGGGTTCACTAAAGCCTTGTCGGCTGGACTGGAACGGCCAGACCAAACACTCAGGGTCTTAAAATAACTGGGGGAAAGTTGATCTTTCAAGTGCTGGGATGACCCCTTTAAATGGCGGTCCCGTTTCTCCACACTTCCTCAATACCGCTAACCAATATCGGAGGGACGTAAAAGTGACTACACCTCATACTGACCTGCTCTCATTCAAAACTCATTGTAAAGCGCCTTTGATCATATTCATATGAAAAAGAGCGCAGTATAGATCATAAATAAATCATAAATAAAAAATCTGTCAGGTCTTGAAATTTCAAATGATCAGGTATCATATCTATCATTATAATAGACAGTCGATCCCCAAATCTTTCGGTTGCTTGGTTACGGCCGTGAACTATAGTAAGTAACTCTAGAACTAGGTTCAATGAGCCCAGAATCGAACTCGCTGTAGCTCTCAGCAGCAAGACTGGGAGTACAGACTTGCATCATGGTGTTCATTTTACATTGCGTTGCTCCTTTGCTTGTCTTTATGTTGCTCGACTCCGGTAAGTTCATAATAATCTGACCAGGAATGTCATGTGTTTCTGCAAAGACTTCTCGTCTAGTGTCCCATACTGTGGGCCTCAAAACGCCTACCATTGTTTCGCACGGAGGTGGTACCAACCTGGGATTAAAAGAACAAGCCTCGACAGATTATCGTGCATCAGTCATCTCACAAAGCGTTTTTACTTAAAATAGTTTGTACAGCGAAATCGGAGGAAATACGATAACAGTTTAGATGGTTTGATTAACAATTTCGGGACTAGCAATTCTAAGGATTGTCAAAGCGATTGCTTCCTCATTTTAGTAACGGTGATCCTAATGTGTATTCTGGACGTGTTTGCAGCATATTTTGTTTTCTATTTGGCTTTACATCTGGGAGTTTCTTCAAAATGATTTTTGCTCAGTACTCAGATACCGTGATACCGTGACTAAAGTTAACCTAATTAAAAGCGCGTACAATAATAGCATTAACAGTTTTCTTTGGCTCAAAACATGATCAATATGGTCATCTAAAGAGTCTAACTAGTTTGATTATTTTGAACACAAAACTTAGGTGACTATTAGTATATTTTCTCAAGCAGATTTACGGTCCCCTCCGCGCATGGTACAGAATCCTTAGGCTTGACATCGCTAAAGTAGGCAGCGTATTGAATGCTGTTAGCTAAGCTACTCCCGTTCTAAGATATAAAAACAAGAATCTTTACCGAGTAAAACATGTTGAAGGCATACATTATTTGAATGGTTTAGTTCAGGTATAATTCGGTTTAATTCGCTTTCTCTATTACAAGATTTGCCCTGCATATATTTATATACATGTGAAACGTAATACGCGCGGTCGAGTTCCATGGGTGAAGAAAACATTCACAGGTCAAACTCGAACAATCTTCAAAGCAAAATTGTGACCTATATTACTTTTAATATGCGTTTTATTTCGCTTGCTAAAAATATGCTAGGCCCCATTAAAATGGGGGGAACGCAAAAGAAAAAGTAACAGATCAATCGGTCCTCCTTTTCCGTTTCCGTCCTTCTTTTTTGCTTGGTGGTGCGCATTTTATATAAAAATAAAATAAATAAATAAATAAATAAATGGGTGGCATTGGCAGTGGCATTTCTACAAGTAGCTCTTCATCCACTGTAATTCCAATTGGAATTTAGGAGTTGATTTTTGCGGAGGGAGGAAAGCCGGGGAACCCGGAAAACCCTCAAAGCACAGGAGGGTACCAACAAACGACTCGAACCCGGGACTCGAACCCGGTCCGCATTGGAGAGAGGCGAGCGCTCTCGCCGCTACGCTACCCGTGCTTCCCGTATATAGATAACATAGAATACCGGTTTTAAGCCCTGGGTCGTAAAAGGTTTTTTGATGGGCTTATGACCAGGAGGGCTTATGTTCGAGGGAGGTGGGTTGGGAGCTTATAACCGGGAGGAAAAGTAGTACGGGATGAAGAGGAGCCTTGATGAAGGGGGGACCTTTTAGCTGGAAGGATATTTGCGATAAGGCTTATAATCGGGAGGGCTTATAACCGGGAGGGGCTTATAACCGGGGGTGGGGGGTTAATAACCGGGATTTTACGGTATTTTGGGGTAAGGGAAGGGGAGAGAAAGGAGAAGGTAAAAATGAGCCAGCTATTTACTAGACCCCGTATTTACTTTATTGAATTGGTAGATAGGAATTGCATAGCACAACGGGGGGAGGGGAGAAAGAACCACTGGGGGAGTCGGCTGTATCTAAATTATTCTGCTTTGTTTTTAATGACAGTCGGAGCTCAGAGTTGCCCGTCAGGCTGGGAAACCAACATAGACAGCTGCTACAAGTTTGTGGCTCGAAGTTTGACGGTGAAAGGACTGACTTGGGAGGACGCTGATATTAAATGCCAGTCCTATGGAGGGCATTTAGTCAGCATCGCTAGCCAAGATGAGCAGAACTTCATCACTTCCAAAACGAGACAGTTTGTCAATGAGCATTTCTGGATTGGATACAACGATCGAGCTAATGAGAGCTACTTTAACTGGACCGATGGACTCAAAGGGACGAATTATACCAACTGGAGGAAGGGAGAGCCTAATAATTTCCTCAAAAGGGAAGACTGCGTGGAATTGGTGTCCAGCACTGGTTATTGGAACGATGAATATTGTGCCTATGAATATAGCTATATCTGCAAAAGACTCAGAGGTATATTTATAAGGAACACCTTCTTAATGTTCTTATATTGTGCTTTGCTCGGATGTTATACTCATATCACTTATCAATTACTTTTTCATTTCAGGAGCTCCTTGGCCAACCCAAGGAACTGTTATACCTCCAGTAACATCAGGTGGGGTGACTTAATATTTCATATGCCTATTCCAAGAAACGTTGTTGGAGCCAAAGGAAATGGTGATGGACGATAGGTCATTTCAAGACGGAAATGAATCATTGGTATGCATTTAAACAGGAATCAGATCGAGGTTTTTGAGAAGGTTTCTTTGACTGATTGACAAGCAACACTGAATATCTCAACACTAAGCACTAACGTGTTGTTAACGAGAACGAGAAGCAGAAACACAAGTTATCCCAGCCTTTCTAGGGACCTAATTCCTATCGCCTATATCCTTTGGCTCCGACCACCTTTTCCGAAATAGGTATATGTAACACCCGAGAGAGGTGAGGATTTGGGCGGGCACCCACTACAAAAATACTTTTATTGCTTTTATTTGTTTGTTTGTTGTTGTTGTTTTTGTCCATGTGATGTAACTCAGGGGCGTTCGTTAATAATGCAGTGTGCATGAAGTGTATTGACTGTATCTGTAGGTCCGTGTGATCTGTTAAACATTTTCCATTTCTATAAGTGTCGACGCTTCTTCCTCCCCACAGAGATCGTTCTTATATTGTTTGTATTTCGTTCTATTCATCAGCTCCTATCTACTGCGGAGCGGGATGGGAAAGCTATGGAACATCTTGTTACAAGTTCTCCACAGTTGTAAAGATATGGAGGGAAGCTAAGAAGGATTGCCGTGAATCAGGAGGTTATCTTGTGAAGGTGGATAATGCAGATGAACAACACTATTTGTCTTACAGACTACGAATGTTAAACCAGGTAAAACTACATGAGCCTTAAGGGTTGACACATAGCCACAAATAAGCGCAAATCTCAACAGCACTCTTTCAGTAAGCGATGCATCAGACCCACTGATGTACCCATAAGATGAAGAAAAACAGACATAAAAAGAAAAGAAGAAAGAAATGGAACAGAAAAAAAGAAAGTTTATCCGACACGGTACGACCACGAGAAATATCCACGTCACGCGCGACAACCCTTCACCACCCAGTGGGAATTCACAATAACGGTACAAGGGATGACACGGTCTGGCTTTGTTTCTTTTTCGAGCGCTGTGATTGTTCGATCGAACATTGATGATGAGACAATATTCACCTCACATTTTCAAGGACCGAGAATGGTTGAGAATAGCGGATATTGCAGTGTGCAAAAATTATAAAATTGATTTTATGTCTGCTTTTGTATCTCTCGTTCGAATATGTCAACCACACGTGCACACTGCAATATCCGCTATTAGAGAGTTTTAGATTTACGTTCACGGCAAACGTGAAACGTCAGTTGACCAGTAAAAAATTCTTTTAAATTACTGAAAAAGAATCGCAAAAAAGTCCAAGTAGTAGAAAAACAAAAGAGTATTTGCGCTTGGTGAGAAGGTTTGTAAAAGGTAAAGTAAAATAAAGGAAAACTATGAAAACGTGGTCACGTTTGCCGTTTACCGTTTGCGGGGAGAAAAAAAAAATCAATCTAAAACTCTCTATTCTCAACCATTCGCGGTCCTTGAAAAAGTGAAGTGAATATCGTCTCATCATCAATGTTCGCTCGAACAATCACAGCGTTCGAAACTTTATATTCTAAAATCTAAAATCATACAGATAAATATTCTTTAAACTTGCTCTTAATCATACAGCCTATGTGGATTGGCCTTACTGATCGAGCCGTTGAAGGAACGTACGTTTGGATCGGTGACAAATCCCCTGTCAACTACACCAATTGGTTTCCTGGTGAACCCAACGACTTTAGCGGAAGAGAAGATTGTGTTCAAATGTTAAATGGCTACTGGGGTGGCTTTTGGAATGATAACTTTTGCGGTAACCCAAGAACCTACATTTGCGAGAAACCCTATGGTAAGATGATGGATGTGCAGATTCAGTATAATTTGTAATATAGCAGAGTTTTGAATCATTGGAAAACATGGTATCTCATCACTCTCAAATCACTTCCCAAGTCAGGCTTTGTAATTCATATTTTTGTGATAGCCCGTATGCATGATGGCGTCATTTTACTACCACCACCAAAATACTTCGCGAATTTTCTTTCTTATTCCAATTGATATTTCTTCATGAGAATAGTAAGACAATAGACCCTTTTCAAGTTCCAAATTACCGCTGTGTTCCTTGATTACAGACTCGTTTACTTAGGCTTAGCCTCGATTTTGTGTAGAATATTCACGTGTCTCAGTCAAGGTCCCTCGAATTTCAAAGTGTTTGAATTGTTGGAGTCGTGCATTCTTTACTTTACCGTTGGTATTTGTGAATATTTAAACACTGATGCGAGGCTAAGCCTGAGCAAATGAGTCTGTAATCAAGCAACACAGCGGTAATTTGGAATTCGCGAAAAGGGTCTATTGGTACTAATTAACTGAACAAAAGAAAGTGGGAAAGGGATCTTGGTAGTCGTAGTAAATGACGCTGTAATGCAAGTGACCCATTGCAGATGTAATTTGCGACTTGGCCAGATCGAGGAAGTAAATAATGAATTAGATCAGCGAGGAGCACAAGGAAGAAACTAAAGTCTGGCATACCATAACCGATTGAAACATTTGTAATTCTATGAAAAAAAACTCTTGCAATTCGACTGTAAATTCCTTTCACTTGTAGGTAAAAACTTATGTCCGGCAAATTGGGTACCCTTTGGTGACTCGTGTCTGCAATTCAGTACCCACCCCGCTCAGGCTCTAACTTGGAGTAAAGCAAGTGATTCCTGCAAGAACACCAAAGGGGCTGAATTGATAAGTATTCACAGCCAGGATGAACAGTCACTCCTGCTTCAATTACTCAATGATTTGAGAGCTTCGAACATCTGGCTTGGCCTGAATGACATTGCTAAAGAAGGGCTGTTTGTTTGGAATGACAGGTACTCGGCAGTCTACCAGACACTTTTGTTCTTTTCTTTTTTTTTCCTTTTGCTTTTTTGTTGTTGGTGTTGTTTGCTTTGCTTTGCTTTGCTTTGCTTTGCTTTGCTTTGCTTTGCTTTGCTTTGCTTTGCTTTGCTTTGCTTTGCTTTGCTTTGCTTTGCTTTGCTTTGCTTTGCTTTGCTTTGCTTTGCTTTGCTTTGCTTTGCTTTGCTTTGCTTTGCTTTGCTTTGCTTTGCTTTGCTTTGTTTCGTTCCGTTTCGTTCCGTTTCGTTTCGTTCCGTTTCGTTTCGTTTTATTTTGTTTTGTTTCGTTTTGTTTTGTTTTGTTTTGTCAGCTCCTCTATGGTAGATATGTCTTTGGTTGTTACGTTATCTTGTGAATATATATCTACCCTGCTTTAAGAGCGACAGTAGGGCGAGATAATGAAATCTCTCATGTAAAAATATTGACTTTGAACGAACTTTTTGTGTTCTAAATCAATAGATCTGCCCTGGACTACAAGAACTGGTCACCCAGTGAACCAGGAGGTGGTGCTGCCGCTGCTAATAAAGACTGTGCGGTACTAGTGACTAGTACTGATAATGGTACATGGGCTACAACAAACTGCTCGTACATGAGAGCATACGTTTGCAGAAGGAAAAGAGGTCAGTATATAGATCCCTAAAACAACCTCTAGGATGATCTTAGAAGTCAGAGCACAGCTAACTCTAAGATCACCCTGAAACAACCCTTCTGGCTGGTCAACATCAGGGCATTGTTAACTCACAGATCAAGCCCTGAACAACGTCTGACCTGAACAACGGCTGGGCTGATCAAAGTCAGGGCACAGCTATGTCGCAGATCAAATTGGAATTTAGCGTGCTAGGTTTTGTGGAGGGAGGAAAACTGGAGAACCCGTAGAAGAAAAAAAACCCGAATCTAGGGAGAGACTTAATAAATGATGTCAAGTCCTGGAATTGAACCCAGGACCTCCGGTGTATAGACGAGTGGACTACTGTACAACCGTATACTTGATACCTTTATTTAATATTTTTATTTAAATAGGATAGCTTAATACATTGCTCAGCTATTAATGTTCCCTTTCTTTTCCTCCCAGGCTATGATCAGTGTAATTCCCCGCTCGGCATGGAGAACCTTCAGATAGCTGACTCTCAGATCACCGCTAGCAGTTATAAAGATTCAATATCAATACCTTCACAAGCGCGTTTGAAATTGCAGCCGTCTAGCAGTACGTCAGGTGCTTGGTGTGCAAAAAATAACAAGAAGGTATAAGCAGTTTTATAGTTTTATTCCCACAACAGTCCCTTTCACAGTTCCCTGCGCCATCTTTAAAGGTAGCCGGGCCTTTGCATCAAAGCAAGAAAAACGGTGAGCTTGCAATGACAGAGACCTTTTTAAACACCTTGGACAATAAATCGCATGTTTCTATCATCGTACGTCTCGCTTCGATGCAAAGGCACGGCTACCTTTCAAGATGGCGCGGGGAACTGTGAAGGGGACCTTCTTCTCAATCCTTGGTTTTCAATGTTGTTCACAATTGGTAATTTCAGGATGAATATCTACAAATTGACCTTGGCCTTATCAGACAAGTAACGCATATTGCAGTCCAAGGCAGACCAAAGTCAAGTGATTTTGTTAAAACATTTTATGTGCGTTACGGAAATGACGGCCAAACGTTTATTACCTACGGTGAAAACGCAACGCAATCTTATGAGGTAAGTACGTAGAAATGTGAAGATTGATTCTAATTAAGATTCGATATTAGCAGAGTGAAATAATGAATGAATTTTGAAATTTAATGTTTTGCGAATAGCTAAAATACAAGCACAAAGACCTTTTTTAGTCTAGAAGTATTTTTTCCCATTTCAGACTATACGCCTGAAAAGGAAAAAAAATCCCAAGCTATAGAGGTCTATTCCTTAATCGTGATAGTGCTTTGTCCGAGCGTTTTCGCAGTGAAAGTGATTGGTCATTTGTACGTCGATGTACGCGTACCGTGACTGTGTCGTTTCATAATTCATTAAAGTCCTATGGAACCGCGTGACAGAAATTTTCTGTTTTGTGCATGGGAATAGAAGTATGGAAAAATCCAGTAAAGTTAGACAAAAAATAACCTTTTGCGCGCAATTTTTTTCTCATTATTGTTTTAGACCCTAAGGGGCAGCACGACCTCAGATGCTATCGTCAACATCATGCTTTCAGGGACAATAAACTGTAGGTTTATTAGGATCTACCCGTTAGCATGGAACAATGCCATCTGCATGAGGACTGAAATATATGGATGTGAAGGCCAAGGTAAATGATAACTGATTCTAAATAATAGACCTAATAATATACCAACTAATTCGTCTTTTTGCAATGTCTGTTTTCCATTTCAGACCAAGTTTTATTCTCTTTTTGGGTTGTAACCATATTTATGTGTCTTTTCATACGCAAACGTAAACAAATAAATCAACTCTAGATGATGACACGTGGTCTGAAATGGGAAAACATTGCACCAGGATGCAATAAAAACAATCTCACAAACTCGCTCTAGGGGAAATACAACTTTAAATTTTGTTTATCAGTTAAGATTCTTATGCATTTTTTTTCCTATAATTGTAGCTTCTTCGATTAAATGCAAATCAGGATGGGAAGAAGGACCAGATAACACGTGTTACCAATTTAACACCAATCAACTCAAGATATGGGCAGGTCGGTAGCGTATGGGAGCTCTTACCCATTCAACATGCTCTATTGCTCTCTTAACATATTGGTTAACATAACTTATCTACATACATGACACCAATCTGTGACGTAGACAATTTTCATATATGTGTGATGATCCCATATCCACTATGTAGTTTATGCCATAAACTTCATTCTAAAACATAAGAAACAGATAATCATGAATTCCCAACAGTAGCGGATTCAGGAATTTTAGAAGGGGGATGACTATTACGGGTTTTACCAGGAATTATCAGGTCTTATCCTTAGTCAGCAGGTGGCTTTCTAAGGATAAGACTGAGCCAAAGGGGGGTGAATAGCACCGCTGGATCCGTCCTTGCCTAAACCCAAATCTATTTTTGACATGGTTTCACTAAAGTCACATGAAATCCATAAAAAATTATAAAAACGTTTTTTTTTTTTTGCCAGACGCTCGTGCCACATGTACTAGTCAAAGTGGTGATTTGTTGAGTATCGTAACAAACAATGAGCGGGTCTACATTGACAACAGGTTAAAATCTCTAGTCAACTCAGTGGGCTCCCTGTGGATAGGGTTGAATGACAGGCAGTCGAACCGATTATTTTACTGGAGTGATCGCAGTCCATATGTGGTGACCAGGTGGGATTCTGGATATCCTAAAGACAAAACCAGTAAGTAAATCAAACTAGCTATAATTTTGTAACTTGCCGCCGGATACCCTAAAATGACTAAGAGCCAATGGAAGGACACTGATACGCACCATCCAAACACATTCACAAGTACAGCCACCAAGGTGCTGAAGTGTTACCACTGGTGCTACAAGGGTTGTGCCTAGGGGAGGGGGCGGAGGGGCCCGGGTTCCTCGTTTGCTTGTGGTATTGCTATGCTCCCTATATAGTTTGGTGGCCCAGCTTGTTCCCCTCAAAAGAATTTGCATTGCTACGGCCCAGCATGGAAACCTGCATGGCCGAACGAAACATCGATGTTGCAGCAATGTCTTAACAGCCACCCTGTTAGCTCAGTTGGTAAGAGCGTCGATCTGTTGCGCGGGATGCAGCAATGTCTTAACAGCCACCCGGTTAGCTCAGTTGGTAAGAGCGTCGGTCTGTTGTGCGGGATGTCGTGGTTCAAGCCTCGGCCGGACCAACAATCAGGGTCTTAAAATAACTGAGGAGAAGGTGCTGCCTTCGTAATTATATCTGCAAATGGATTAACTTTGACGTGGCTCGGACGACCACTTTAAATGGGGGACCCGTCTCTCCACACTCATCATTACTATCCAATATCGGAGCACGTAAAAGAACCAATGAGGACGTAAAGAAACCCTGGCAGTGACCACCATTATTGCCTACACCTCATACTAACCACCTCTCGTTCATAACTCTTTGTAAAGCGCCTTTGAACATATCCATATTGAAAAGAGCGCTATATAAATATCATTATCATCATCATAAGCTCAAACACCATGTAGAAACTATTGACATGCCTAAAATACATGAAAGCCTTAGGTGTTGTAAGGTTTGCACTGATCTGAGGCAAAGCTAACGATTACAGCTTACTTACTATACCTTACATATAGTTCATATACATTAGAACTTCCATACAATTGATCTCCTTAGTAGAATCATATTCTGTTATCCAATATCTAAGATGTTTGACTTCTTTTTCCGCAGATGCTAAATCTTGCGTAGAGCTGGTACCCAGCCGCGCTGCGTGGAGGGATGTTGACTGTGGACAATACAAGCCTTTTATCTGCAAGAAAAAACTAAGTTAGTAGATGTAAAAATATTTTTCAGTTTAATTATGTAATATGGCGAAAAGCAAATAGGAATAGGCTTTTACCATCTCAATAACCAATGAATTCATCCCAATGCTGGTATAACTACATAACAATAGTTAAACTAGAGAAATCAGAATTTTTTGCTAACCTTCACGTAATTGTGTCCTCAAATGGCCTATTGATTCTCACCCGGACATTATTCCCGAGCTCGTCCAGGTATCATAACCATGATAACTTCTATAAGTAGTATGCTAATCGGGGCCAGTTAAGAGCCACGGTCATTCTTAAAGAAGAGCCGATATTCAAAAATCGGCAGCCCATTACCCGAATGTTCAGCGATAGTCTATGTCGTAGCACAGGGAACCCATTGCATTGTGATGGCAAATATGATATGTGATCTTTTCATGCAACTCTAGCGGCAATAAGTAATTGCAATATAACTCCCACTTCCAAAGCATTTACATTACCATCAATCTTTCATATTCTATAAAAGTAAGGGTGTCACTCCGAAATGGTAAACAGTAGTAGTTAGCATAACCAGACTCTCTTATCTTTGCCGTGTGGACTGACACTGATGCTTTATCTCTAGACTTATTGCTATATAATTTTTTAATAATATATTCAAAACACTAATCTTTACATGATTTTGAAAATCGGTAGGTACTCCGCACGCGAAAAAGTATCCCAAAACAAGTTGTAAGTATATAAGCTATTTCTCTTTATTTTCACTTTACTGATACAGGCAGCGCAAAACATTTTCAACAACATTTTGAGACCCATGACGAGAGGTCTTCTGCTAACCTCTTACTCGTTGACTCTGAAGAAGACCATGACCAGTGCTCAGATTGTGGAAACATTAGTCACTAAATACCAAGAACGTTTTTGAAACGTTTCCTCAACAAGACCGTCGCACACAACACTCATCATACGATCATGGGTTCAAACCCTTTTTTCAATTGTCTCCCTTACCGGATGGCGGTCACCACCAGCAACAGTCTTTCTGAAGATAACTTTCACTCAGACCATCAAACTCAACCCTCATCTTACGATCCTTGGTAAATCCTTTACTTTATTGATGAGTTTTTTTGTTTTTGTTTTCAGACTGGATAAGTGGAACTGACGCCTACTGGCCCTTAGACGCACTTGTCAATGAAAAAGCCTTGGGTACTACCCCAGCGCAAGTTTTTGGCAATGTCACTAGAGCAAATGTTCAACAGAACACCAGAAATGTCCTACAGTTCGGGAGTTACAATTCTTATCTTGCCGCGGGAGACTATCCAAATCAGTGTATTGGCGATGCTGATGCATGTAATGCTGGTCTAAGTGTGTCGTTGATCGTAAATCTTGATGCTCCTACCTCTACTTGGGGCTCACGCAAATTCCTGGTGGATTCCATTGGAGATTCGACTTGGGCAACATCGCGTGGTTTTGCTTTGTACGTCGAGCAAATGCAGATAAAAGTAATGGTTATGACTACAACGACAAGTTGGTCTGTATCAGCTCCTATGAGTAGAGGGGCGTGGCATCACGTGGTGTTCACCTGGATTCCGAGTGGATCGGGGTTGATACTCTATATTGACGGCAAGAATAAGTACGTTAAGTACTAGACTGTAGTAAGATGTAAGGCGTTTTCTATATATATAATTGGTGGATGTGAGGAATGGTTGGTTAGATGCATTAATGGATGAAAAGATGAAAGAATGAACGGTTGGATTGTTGTATAGGTAGAGAGATAAGATAAATGTGGTTTGGGTTCCTGATAGATGAATGGATTGGAGGAAGATGAGAGAGAGATAATTAAAATTATTCAGATAACACGACCTTGGATGATGATGATGATGATTGTGATGATAATATCGGTGATGATGATGATGATAATATTGATGATGATGATGATTATATTGATGATGATGATGATGATGATATTGATTATGATTATGATGATATTGAGGATGATAATGATGATGATAATGATGATGATAATGATGATGATAATGATGATGATGATATTGATAATCATGATGATGATGATGATGATATTGATGATGATAATGATAATGATGATGATGATATTGATAATGATAATGTATAATGGCGATGGATGGTTTAAATGGATGGAAGCGCGGGTAGATTGAGAGAACGTTTGTATCGTCCTTACAATGTTTTCCTTCTTGTTCCAGGGGTTCTGACTCTTCAGGTACAACACTCATTCCAACCCACGGTACAACAAATAACTTTGCTTTAACAATAGGAAGCAAATCAACCGGCAAAACTCAGGGTGTGTTCTTCATGCGATCACTTGCATTTTGGTATAGAGTCTTGGATCCTTCAGAAATCACAGACATCTTTATTTCAGGTAATACACACCTTATTGCCTGAGGTCTACCATAACACATCTATCAATTGCCGCATTACTCAACCTCGTGTTGTTTAACTGTCGTGTGTGTTTTCCGCACGACCTTCTTTATTAACTGAATAACCACGTGTTATATACTGATTTACATATATAAAAAATATTAACACAACATCGTCAGTGTTAAGCTCCAGTAAATACAGTCGATGCATACAATTATTTATTTGACAATTACGGCTCTTTCTTGGTGTTGCAGAGCATGCACTTGAGCCATAAAGACAATAAAACAACAGCAAAGAACAATGAGTTAGGAGCTAAACAATACCCTGCAATACAAAAACCCTAACCCTGAGTACAATACACCTTGCAACACCAAGAAAGACTCACAATTACTCTTATAAATTTCATAAAACGCAATTGCCCTATTTCATTCTCACGTCACTAAAACAATCTATTTAAAAATTGTATTATTTTTGTTTTAAATATTATTTTTTTATCTTTCTTTCTCCCATATAAAGCTGTGAAGTCATAGCTAGTGAAATAGAGCAATTCTTTAGAGGGGTTTCTTATTATTATTATTATTTTTATTGTTGATAGAATTTGGGAAGTGCCGACTCGGTTGGAAAGAATATGGTCAGTATTGTTATCAGTTCAACAATGCCAAAAAAAACTGGCCATCAGCACGTACTCAGTGTCAAAATCAAGGTGGTGACTTGGTCAGCATTACTTCCCCAGTCGAGCAGGCCCACATTACCATGGAAGTTAGTTACTTTGGCTTGAGCACGTTTGCCTGGATCGGTAAGTGAGTCTCTTATAACACACCCTATAAGTTAAGACAATTTCCGAACCTCCGATAACTTACTTTACGCGTGACAGTGTGCAGGTGCTGTGAACTGCGTTACTTTAACCGTAACAATGTGCACAGGTGCTTTGAACTGCGTTACTTTACCCGTGACAGTGTTCAAGTGCTGTGAATTGCGTTACTTAAACCTTGACTGCGTACAGGTGTTGTGACCGATACTTTAACCGTGCCAATGTGCAGCTGATATGAACTGCGTTACTTTGCGTGTTCAAGTCCTATTACAGTACTATCAGTAATCTCAGATACGCTTAATTGGACACACTTAACGATATGGCGGCCATCTGGATCGCAATACAATGTGTGGCATCCAGGGGGGCAAATAATACGAAACTCTATATATTTTCCGTCATCTTCGTTTTGTTTGACTTCCTGGCAAGATGGCCGCCGTATCGTCGAAGTAGTCTATTAGATCCTAGCGCTAGTGTGTTAACCCCTGCCTAAGTTGTAAACTGTATATATTTTCATTATTGTGTTATTAAACAGGTCAAAGTTAAATACATGAATAAATCAATCTTGTCGTATGTGATTGGTCCAGTAGATGTCGTCAAAACCCTTGGTAAACTTCTATTCTTTGTGATGTTCTGTTTGCAGGGTTTCATGACAGATCATTAGAAAGTGTGTGGGAATGGAGTGATGGTTCTCCAGCCCGCTTCACAAACTGGTACAACTATCAGCCTGATAACTGGTACACGCATGGAGAGGATTGTGCTCATACCTACCAGAGATTTTATCGAGTTGGACGCTGGAATGATATCGACTGTGGTACTAACATGGCCTACATTTGCAAACGAAAAAAAGGTGCGTCCCTTTTTGTCTTTCTCATTCCTTCTTCCGTTAGAAAAGCTCGTTGAAAGAACAGTACTGTTAATATCAATCTTTTTTTCAATTTATTTTAAATATTTCTGTAACTATAATTTCTTTATTCGTCGTTTTTGTATGTTTGACTGTTTCAGAATACTCTCCTTCTGGAGGAGTAACGCCAACTATGGGTATGTTATCAAACCGTAAACCTCTCTTATCCAATTGCAATTATCCATCCATCCCCTTCAGTTGTACCTAGTGCTATTTCGACTAAGAAATCGTTTTAGATTGGTTTATTTAATATGTCGCTCAAGGACAGGGTCTTTACCAGGGTTATGATTTACTCGCTACCCTGCTTGAAGAGGTCTTTCCTGTCCTCCGTTATGGCTTTAGGTCGATAAGCCTGCCACTCAAGAAAAAGAAAAACAACATCTGCTCGCAGGGTATGCACTCGCCTCTTACCTCTGGGTAGATACTTAGACTGGTTTCTTCCTTGATACGAGGCATTTTCTCCGGTTTTCCTCTCTCCGCAAAACCTAACAAATGAAATTCCAATCTGTGAATTAGCCGTTCTCTGACTTTGATTAGCCCAGAAGTTGTTTCGGGTATTGATAAAATTTGAATAGTCCACTCCGAGATATGCTTTGCTTATCACACACTAAGGTTTCAGTACGAGGTTACGTGCTAAATTAAATTAATTATTTTTTCCTGTCACAAACCACTGAGCATTATGCACGATGCCTCACATTGCTGGGTTTCACCAGCTGATAAAAGTCTTTGAATCTCATTATCTGCTCCACATGGTAGCCAAACACTGACCACCATGTGCTGTAAGCCAGAAAGAATTCTATTGAAAACTTCTGCACAAGACAGGAAACCTTTGTGCGTGACTAGCAAGGCATTTGTCGGAAGCAGGTTATTGATTCTCCTTGCTCGTCCTAGGTCCTCGTCAAGTAATCATATGTGAATGGACTTCAGACATCCTCAGTTGTCCAACATCTACTGTGATATCAGTCCAAAGTGCTAATTATGGCAGGACAGATCCAGGGCTCTGCGGCAAAATCAGTGTAACCAACTGTCGCTTGAACGTCACGCAGAGGTTACAACACATGTGTGATGGACAAGCTTTTTGTTCGGTTCGACCGACAAATGCTCTCATGGGCAAAGATCCTTGTAGAACTATAAGAAAGTATCTTGATGTGACCTACGTGTGTAAAAAAGGTACGTCAGCTTTATCCTTTGTTAACTGATAATGAGTCCAGTGATTTCAAGTGTTCGAGTCCAGTGATTTCGAATTTTTGAGAGGGGGGGTCGAATCGTTTACTTCATACAAAATTTACTTCAAACTTGTGGATAAACTAAGTTCTAGCGTAAGGTGAGAATATTTTTGTTCAGTTCGACCGCCAAACGGACTGCCCCCTTCCCCCATCCTTCCGACCCTCTCCCTGGATCCGCCCTTGACGAAAGAAAATACTCGTGTGTCCTTGCGTAAATAAGTCAAAGGCTCTTCGTGTTTAATTTTGCAAACAAATAAAGGTAGTAGGGGAGGTCAGGAAGGAAGGATAAGAGAAAGTATGGGAGGAAAGGAAGAAGGGAGACATCGACGGAGGGAGGGAGGAAGCGGGCGAGGAAGGAAAGAAGGGGGAAAGAGGGAGGGAGGGAGTAAGATGGAAACGAGGAGGACGAGGAGAGAGAGAGAGGAAAAAATACAAAAAAAAGAAAAAAAAGAAGAAAAGGATAAAGAAAGAAAAGAAAGTAATGAAGGAGGGAGGGAAAATAAAGTGGATTTAAATGTCCACACATGAGCAGTACAGCATAATACTACATAACGCGTCCGTTGTCATGTTGTCCACGTAGACTATGTCGTGCTTGCTTATACATATCAGTTTTGTATTTGCATTTATTCATAAAGGACCCGTGACTACCCCTGGTTGTCCTGAAGGATGGCTAAGGTATCCATCAGGTGCTGCGTGTTTTGGTCTCATGTTGGAAAAGAAAACTTGGTTTGAAGCGCGAGACTCGTGCAAAAGTTACGGTTCTGTATTAGCCTCTATCAGTTTTGAGTAAGTCAATTATTTATGTTATACATTAGACCGATCCTCGTTCTAATGTGATTGTCTCGTGATAAAACTTTGAAATTCTTAGAAGTTTAAAAACAAACTTTTCCCCATCTCTTTTGACTTTCGGCTCCCAAACACATTGTTCTCACCATTCGACAGAAAACATGTTTCGCCGACTATTTGTTATAGTTTTCCTATGAGTAAGCTATATGTATATGGTACTGACTTACAGCACGACATGTTGTAACATTGAAATGGCTTCCCAGTTTCTTGTAGAATTTATCCAATCACTGCAGCACGCACTTACGGTACAATACAGCTACGAATTTACCGGCACTCATTTCTTTTCCCAGTCATACGAAAACTGCTCTAAGCTTGCAAACTTACTTTCCTTTTTTAACATGATAGACTAGTTAATTCACTTGTTACAAGTCTGATGATAAAGTCATGGGACGCTGGTGATGTATGGATCGGCTTCAACGATATCGGGCAACGTGGGGTCTATCGATGGCTGGATAACAAGCCCATTCGATACACCAAATGGTTGAATGGTGAACCAAACGACAGAAACTCTAATGGTAGTTGTGTACGAGCCACCATGACGTTGAGTAATAGAGATCAGATGTATTGGGTAGATAGTGATTGCAACCTTAAACTGGCTTATGTCTGTTATAAATTTAGAAGTAAGTAGTAAGAATGGGTGTTCAGAGGCGAATACAGGAATTTTAGGAGTGGGGGAGGGGGGGGGGGGCATTTACAAAGGTTTTACCAAGAATTCTAGGAAAGGGACGGGACTGTTACTAAAGATATACTGAGACATTTGATTACAAAGGGGGGTGACTAGACATCCCTTTTTACCCCCCCTGGATCCGACCCTGGTGTTGTGGATATCCTTGGGGAGATAGTGATTCTAACCTTGAACTGGCTAAAAGTACACCTATAGATTGAGTGTAGCTAGGGGATTGAGCGGAAAGGTTGGGAGATAAATAACCGTGTAATTAGTTATTTAAAAAGACTCTCATGATTCCCTTTTCTTTTTCAATGTCAGGAAATGTTACAAAACCCACACCTGCACCAACAGTTAGTAAGTATGAAAAGTATTTCGCGTTTGATGTACAAATAATAATTTTTGTAGAGTCAAAAAATCCGGGACTTGGAAAACCATGAAATTTAAAAACAGAAGTGACGTTTGTCTAATTGTCTAGCAGTATTTGCATGATTATCTTTCACCAGTATTTTGAATGTCTGGTTTATTCTGTCTCCACAGTACCGACTACCTCGTGCCCCGCTGGTTGGAAAGCATATAAGATGGGCTGTTACAGACTATTCATGCAAACGTTAGTGAGAACCAAATGTCTATTTCCTCCACCCACCCTCCCCTCCCCTCCCAAATCACTTGGTTAACGGTAACTGACTGATTCTTTTTGAAACCACAGGAGAACATGGACAGCTGCTCGTGACTCTTGCCGTGCATACAAGAACACAGCCCTCATCAGTATCCATGATACTGCAGAGAGCGTATTTGTGCAGGGATTGTTGAATAATACAGTAAATGCATGGATTGGTCTGAATGATCGAGGTCCTATTGCAGGTACTTGTGCCGAGTTAAAATGCATGTTATTTTAGTGTTAATTGTCTAGGGCATCATTCACACTCACTTTCCTTCCCATTCTTGGCCGTTTGCATGTTACGTCATAGCCGCCATGTTGGTTGACTACACAAAGCATTCCTCATTAAGCCTGTAGTGTTAGATCAACCAAGATGGCGGCTGTTTCATGGTTTTCTATATGTCAAGGGATTTTTCGGTTATATGGTGGCACTCCAAGAATGCTTGTATAAATTTCACGAAAGCCGCGCGAAACAACATACGATTTCAATGGCCTCTATCAAATGAATAAATTAAGAACTAATGGCTATAGATGCTATGACGTAAGCTATTGTCATTATTATACCAACCAGAGATCGATTTGATTTGAGGACATACCGATAAATTACGTCAGCAAATCGCGCGCGCACTTGAAACGTCTGTTTTTCTCTCTTAATTTCCACTTGTTTTTCGTAGTAAAATAGTTAATTTTCTGAGGCAAAAAATGACAATTTTCTCCATTTCTTCGTGGGGAAAACCTAAACCTAAACCTAACCCTAAGGAGATTGGTTAAGTGTCTTGTCATTCGCAACCGCCAAACAAAGAAATAATACTCTATGGAACGCAGTGACTCGTGGTCTGCAATAGGAAAACGTTATGCCCAAGATATAGAAGTACATTATTTTTGCGATGAAAGACGAAATAGGCTCAAAGTATTTCATTGCTAATGTCTTTAGGTCATGTCTGGGCTGATGGGAGTCCTGTGGATTTCACCAAGTGGGGACCATTAGAGCCTGACAGTCATTCTGGTCAGCAGCCTTGTGTTGTGGTTATCGGTACAGGTTACTGGTATGACGTAGGATGCTATTCAACCAGACCTTATATTTGCAAAATGAAGAGGCGTAAGTAACTTTTTAGTCCAAATGAATAAATACAAGAATATTCTAGATAACGTTCACCATAGGGCTACAAGTGTTTGTCGATATACCTGTCCTTCAATCCATCCCCCCTTCCATCCATCCATTCCACCCCATCCATCCATCCATCCATCCATCCATCAATCCATCCATCAATCCGTTTTTCCGTTCGCCCATCCATCATTTATCCACGGTTTGTCTGTCTAACCATCCATTTGTCCGCTCGTCCATCCATTTGTTCGTCCGACTTTCCATTCAAACATTAATCCATTTTGTTTTCTTCGTACATTCATTTATTTATGCAACACGGTATTCCACGTGTGAGGTTAATTATTTTGTTTCTTTTTTTTATGCTGATGTAAACGTTTATTAATTAGACATTTTCGTTTGTTTTACAGCTCTCAGACCCCTGACCACAGTACGACCAACACTTGCTCCGACTAAGCCGCCCGCCCGTAAGTAATCTATATTCATCTATTATATTTCCTTTTCAAATATTTCTCTTTTTTAAATTCTCGGGTTATATTATTTTTACTAGCACCTGGTACCTGTGATTCAGGCTGGAGGTATTGGCGTCAAATGTGTTATCATTTTAGTAACCAAACCTTGTCAAATCTTCGATCATGGTTCGACGCGAGGACAATGTGTAGACAAGCAGGGGGAGACCTGGCTAGCATTCTTAGTGCTGCTGAAAATGCCTATATCTACTCGGTGTTTCGAAAAGAGTAAGTTAAGGGGAATAGAATTTCAATAGACCATTTTCGAGTTCCAAATTACCGCTGTGTTCCTTGATAACAGATTCAGGGTTAGACTCGAATCAGTGTCTAAATGTTCTCAAATACCAACGGTATAAAGTAAAGAATACACAACTTCAACAATACAAATACTTCCACGGACCTTCACTGGAACACATGAATATTCTGCACAAAGTTGAGAATAATCCTGAGTAGCAGAGAACTCGAAATTGGAGTATAAGACCTTTGAACTGATTCCCTACCTTGGGTTCAAAACAATGAAAATTAAATGTTAGCATTAAAAAAGAATTCAACCCACAAGAGAAGGAAATTATTTTGTTTTCATGCAACCCCAGATTGGGAATTCAGTAGCGCAAGTGACCTATACCATGAATGGTCCAGGGCGCGAACTTGGCACCAGACAACTAGTCGAATATTTTCCTGGTGATTTTGTCTTAGATATTGAAATTCGCTAATTAGTAACCATATTGCATTCTAAAATGCTTGGCAAAAAGTTTTTTTGTCCAAATATGTATTTTTCTTGCTCCTGCAAAACCATATCTGTATACGTACGTAGCGCCATTATTGCTCGTGAAACCCATTATTTCATTAGCTATGTCTAGCAAGTAAAGTTCGCTCCCTGGATCCTTTTTTATTACCAATAACCGATATTATAGTCAAATCCGGTCGACTATTATCAATGCTGCGTTCTGATTGGATGAGCTACTACCAGGCTTTAAGTTATATCCTATTAAGTATATAAGTTATATCCTAGTGCCGGCTTTAAAACCAAAACATTAACTTAAACTTTAATTCAAAACTCGTTTGAATCTATATATTTGACCGACTAGTTGGATTTGACTAAAACAATTAGTCCTATCGCACTCGTGGCCTATGAGTCAATAGACCATTCGGGCTGGAGGACTAATTCCTAAATATAGGTCATTTCGATATCTTTTCTAATTCCCTTTTTATAAGTTATGCAATGTCTTAATCGCAGTAATGCCAGAAATTCGCAAAAATCCAGATTTTTTTTCCATATCTAATTGCTTGTCTTTTATTCTCAATCCATCAAAGTCTATTTTTTTCCAGTTCAAAATTCGAAGCAAATCTCAGCTCCTATTTGAACTCTTTGGGACCATCTTCCTTTTGTTATATTTCAGTAGTGTAATCCCCCTCCCATTTTATACCATGTGTTATTCCCTAGATTATCATTTCTTTGTTTAACGGTTTCGGCGCGGATGAGAAGATACATGAATATGTATACCACTCGAACAAAGAATCGTATTCTCAAGGGAATGACACGTGGTCTGAAATGGCCAAACATTACGGGTAAATTGCCTTACTACTGCTGATTCTACTATTAACTCAGCAAAATTTGTCTTTACATTGATATATACTTATATATTTTTGACAAAGATATCGGTATTATGGTCTTTGGATTGGCTTAAGTGATCTTGGTACGGAAGGTAGTTACGAATGGAGCGATGGGCGCCCTTTCTCGTACGCAAACTATGATTGGCGGGAACCCAATAACTACCAAGGACAAGAGGATTGTTTACACTTGTGGAAGTGGAATGGAAAATGGAATGACAACCTGTGTAGTAGGAGATTGCCCTTCGTGTGCAAAAAACATAACAGTAAGTATGCTGTAAATGGTGTCAGCCAGAAATAATAGGCCCTTTGCAGCTCAGTAATCACGTGCTGATTAATTCACTGAGAGCAAATGAACATCTTTATTCCCATGGGTGAAATATACTGGTGAGCAAACAAACTTTCTATAACCTGTTACGTTTCGTAACACACTGCTTACACATTGTTTCAATCAGTTCTTTACAAGTAGCTAAAAAGAATCACCAATTTGAAATGAAATAAAAATTATTGCTCACCAGTACAGACACGTGACCGTTAACTGCAAAGGGTCTATTCTATTGGAAAATTGCGATTACGCTGATGAACATTCAGATAGGAAATGACGTCAAGTGACACCAAGCACTTATCATTTAAACCAAAATATCACTCATGCTAAATGACGTATTTCTAACAAGGTGGAATTCACAATTGTATATGATATTGTGGTAGGGCGTTGCCGGGACCCAAGGAGTAAATGCCCCTCATGTTTGAATGTTCGATATTGAGTGTTCGTAGTGTCTAATTGTATAGACTCCTTACAGCACTTCAGAGTGCAGCTCAATTTGCAGGGCAAAGCAATAGGTTCCAATTCTCAGGAGATTGAAATTATTTGGTCTTGTCCTCCAAATTGAGCTCCATTGACGTCACGTGCAAGAGGTCTGTACACGAATACGTTGCTCGACATATATGCAAACAACAATACACTCATTTCTGAGTTAGCTTTTATACTTTAAGATATTTCAAGACAAACTCCAGAATTTCACTTCCAGATATAGTTGGTACAGTGTAAGCCCACCCCTCCCCTAAAAATTGTCTCCCGTTATATAATATTTATTTTATTTTTCAATTTCTTCTTATATTCCTTTCTTGGTAGATACCTACACTCCCCCGTCAACAGTTGCTCCCACACCAGGACCTGGTAAGTATACCCTCATATCAGTCTTGTATCTTGGCAACAGATAAGAACTAGTAGCTATTTAGCAATCAGTCCTTGAGCTCGAATGGGCTATTGACTCATTAGGCCATGAGGGAGAGAGGCCTGAAGTGTTTTAGTCAAATCCGACTAGTCAGTCAAAAATATAGATGCAAACAAGTTTTGAATTAGAGTTGAATTTAATGTTTTGGTTTTCAAAGCCGGCACTTTTCGCTACTAGTAGGATATAACTTATAGCCTAGTAGTAGCTCATCCAATCAGAACGCAGCATTCATGATAGCCCACGTGCACTAGTTGGATTTGACCAAAGTATATATAGTAGTATCTATATTTATAATAAAGATAAGAGCTATAGCTGTTAGGAAGGCTGTCGAAAACATCCCACCTATGTCTCAGAAGCAACTTGTTTCTTAGTACACCAACATGAGCTGGGTTTTTAGCTTCCCCACTAAACTGGGTTTTTGGCTTCCATCAATCAAATCTCCGATAGTGGCAGACAAACACATCTTGGGCTGGGTTGTTGTGCTATCCTCTACTTTCACATCCCCATAATGCCTTGCGTCTTTGAAGGTAACCAATCAAAAAACTGTCCCAAATTAAAAGGTTTCTTACTTGAATTTATACTATACCTGCTTTTATCTGTACAATACTGATTATCAGTTTATTCCAAGTTATTTTTGCGTGTACAGATCATCAAGAGTTTTGGTCTTACAGAAAATGTATTGACTTACGAAAAAATGCTTAAAATTTACCTTAACGTCTTCAAGCTTCTATCTTTTCTGTTTTTTTACTTTATTTTATTTTTGGATACCAAACAAGGTATTGTCAACATTGTCTAATCAGCCTTCAGCAAAATAAGTGGCTGTTTACCCTCTGGTTACCCCCCAAAGACGCAAAGTACTATGGGGATGTGAAAGTAGAGAATAGTCCAATCCCGGCTATGCTTGAGTGTCCACCCAGACAATGGGTAGTTTTCCTAATGGAATACAGAATGTCCGACCAATTGCAACAAACTCGAATTCATAAGATTTTTTATAGATTTTTTTCTTAATGTACCTTAAAGACAGACATTTACAATTTTCAGCAATCGATGACTGTTCCTTGCTGTATATCAACACACTTTAGCTTTTCCGACGTAGCAACAGTAACCAGGGAGGTAGAACAATGAATGCGTGATCGCAGTATCATTAAAGGTGTATTTTTCGCAGTCTGAAAACATAATGTATTTGAAAAGTGCCTCGGCAGTTAGCATTCTTAGTTACATATTTCTTTACTTTTTCCCATTCAGCTTTAGGAAGATGTAATCCAGGCTGGATCCACTACGATAAGAGTTGTTATAAGTTTATTGGCTATGAAACCCAAAACTGGCTCAACGCTAAAGCCATGTGTGAGAAAGGCACCAATGACAGTACATATGGAGACTTGGTTGCGATCAACAACCAGTAAGACATCGATATCATAATATCTAAGACACGAGAGAAAAAGTCTGTCATGCTCTGTCTCTATGCAAATTGGTTCAAAACCACTTTTTGACTGACAAATGGTCTTAAAAATATCAAAACTTAAAGTCAGGTCTTAAAACTCAATCTTGAGTTTTACCCTACTGAGTTTGAAAGTTATTTTTTTCCAAAACGCATCCCACATGGAAAGGACTTAAGCTTCACACTGGGGTAGCTGGTCATAGCAAGGGGTTAATCATTTATGGTCTAGGGGCCGACTAACCTCTCCCTTAGGCTTCTGCCGAGCTTCCTGATCAGTCTGTAATTCCTCCGGATAGCGGTGTTGGGGCCGAAATCTCCAGCGTAGTCCTAAATGCTTCGCGCTGTCATACGACGGTTCAGCAAACGATGTCTGGAAGTATGGTCCTGGTTATCTATAATATATCAATAAAAACGAACATTAATCGTAAGAAACAGTTTACCCTTTTATATCCGAATCAGATTAGAAAGGACTAGAGAAAATCTAAGTGTACATGCGCACAGACGTCTAGGTTTTTGGCTCTCATGAGATCTATCAAAACAATAGACCATTTCACTGATCCCGTTACTCAACCTCAGCCTCGTCAGCGTGTAATATATTCTTTAGAAATTGCCTACAACCTGTGAAATTTTTAAGTGTTTCAATTGTTCGTTGATGTGTAAATTCCTTTCATTACAGCGGACTGTAGTCAAATTCTAAAGAATAATTACACGCTGACGAGGCTGAGGTTGAGTAACGGGATCCGTGAAATGACCTATTATAAGCGGTTTATAATACTGAGTAATGTAAAATATTTGAAATACAACGTGCGCTGATACAGAGGACACAGACAGACACGCTCGAGCAAAATTGTTTTAAAATATTTTATAGAAGCAATATCTAACACCCTGGAAGCTGTATAGCACTCAAAAAGAAAGAAAACCACTCCACTACGTCTCGCTTTACAGCTTTACAGCTTCCAGCGTGTTCATATCACAGTACAGAGACATGCGCGCGAAGATTAATATTTTTCCTGTTTTCTAGATACGAACAGGCATTTATCAGTTCCATGATGAAGTCTGACTATAAATTTAAATATGGCTTCTGGATTGGTCTGAATGATCTTCATACCGAGAATTTATTCTCGTGGATCAATAACGACAGAGTGACTTACACCAACTGGAATGCTAGGCAGCCAATCAAAAACTGGAGGATGGATTGCGTCGATCTGGTGCCTGGTAATCCAGGGATGGGTCGATGGCGAGTTAGGCCTTGCACTTACAGGCTGAGCTATATCTGTGAGACTGGTAAGAACTTTATAAGCAAAGTCACAGACATGAACATTTATGATTTGATGTATTTACGTTTTCTCTATTATTCTTTAACCAGCTGCACTCCCACTTGGACCAACACCAGGTAAGACCGTCTAAAAGCTAACCGCTGCTCACTTAAGTATTATTAGAGTGGTTTTCGTATTAGTGGAAAAAGATGCGGCAAATTCTTAAAGTGTAACGTATCTTACCTTAGCCTTACGTGATTGGATGAATTAGACTATGGGAAGTTATTCCAATTTTACGGCATGTCGAACCGTGTACGTACTGTGAGTCAATATTACCACATGTGTTATGTGACGACCGCTCTCGGTATGAGCTTCGGGATCTTTATTCTGCTCTCTGTTTTGAACTAATTACATGAGCTCTATTTATAATAATTCTATGACAGGTGTCAGTCTATAATCAATGTGATAATATCGTTGAATCATGATTGGCTAAAGGAATAAGTAAATTCCTGAGCGTGATATCTTAATAACGAGTAACACGAGTGAAATCTTGGAATTAAACATGGCCTTAAACTAAAGTTAATATATGAATATATTATAAATATATAGAAAAGGCTACCAGGAATATTTCTATCATAAGGTTTAAAAGAATAGTGCTAAAATAACTGAGCGAAGGGATAAAAACTGTGTAGGGCGTAACCAGAGGTACAAATGCTAATGGGAGGAGCTAAGAGGTTTACTTGTGAATTCAATGCATACCATTATCTAAAATTGTGCGTGATTGTAGCCTTACTGAAATCTTATATCTATATTGTTATATAGCTAATTGATCATTCTCTATCTTGTTTTCATACGATAAGCAATGGTAATTAGAAAACTGATGTCTTTCTTAGTTAGTCAAAACATTCATTTTCTCTCTCATTACACCTTTTCCTTTAAGTCCTTTTCATACGTTCCGTACCGTACCTCAATCTTGGAGTCTAGATTGTTTCACACAATTCACAAAGAATTTTTTTTATAATCTTTATTCACGTTTTGCATTGAAGTCTTCGAGATTCACGAAGTATAATGTTTTAATAAGAATCTGGAAAATGTTCGCGCGTTCTGTGTGCCTCGTAAAGCACGTGCCCTGAACAATCAAATAGCAAGATTTAAGTCCAGTTATTTATGATTATTTTAATACGTTCCATACAGTAACTCCAACTCCAAGTCCAGATTGTCCGGCTCAGTTTACAAAGTATGGTGATGCTTGTTACTCCATGTTTTATACCAAGCTGACGTGGAGCGAGGCAAGAGAGGTGTGCAGCAAGTACGAGAATGGGGATATCATCAGCATCCACAGCTCTTATGAACAAGGTCAGAAGATAATGCACATTTATTTGGAAGCACTCTTCCCTTCTAATATCATAAATTCAACTGCGCGAGGGGTTTGAATCACTATTATTCGCAGGGACTAAGACTGTCTAAGGTCAAACATCGAACTTTTCGTTAGACGTACGCATTGAAAACAATAGTTAATTAAAACGACTCTTAACACTCGAGTGTATGCGGGCTTAACCTCGAATCCAGGAGTGACTTTCTCAGTACTGACCAGAAGCGAAGAGTCTGCGGAGAAAAAAACTAAAAACATTTTCGTCGATTTGGAACGGAAAGCGAGAGCTTACTTATACAAATCCAACTATAATAAAAAGAATCCATCTTGTTATCAATACCGAGGTCATGCACCAAATCTTTTTTTAAACGAGGATTTCTTTCTTTACTTTTATATTCGAAATAGCTTACCTGCTTAGAAACATGATCAACTTCCCTGGTGACGTATGGACGGGTCTAACAAGAGAGACCAACTCCCTTGAATTCAGATGGTCTGACCGAAGTGTGAAGGAGTACACCCACTGGTCACGTGGACAACCGGGACAGCCTGGGTCGAAACAGACCTGTGTGCAGGCCAGTAATACAGCGAATAATGATGGACGCTGGATGGAAGTGGACTGCAATAAAAAGAATGGATTCATGTGTCGTATCTATAAAGGTGATAAAAATGGTTTGAAATGCTCATGCAGTATACACCTATTTCAAAAAGCGTTGTCATCGCCAAAGATGAGAGGTGATAGGTCATTCCGAGACGGGAATACATTGTAGTTTCATTGAATACGAAGAACATTGAATCAGTCTCAACACTAAGGTCCATGTTCTAGACGAGAATAAGAAGCAGAAATACAATTCATTACAGCTATTTTTAGACCTTGGAATGACCAATCTCCTATTGCTTTTCGCCTATCTCCTATTGCAATGAGCCTGAAGCGAGATGACGTTTTACCCCCGTCTCTAGACCATAATAGTTTTTAAAATTCTTTCATATTAAAATTTTTGATTCCTTAGAGAATACAGGAACAATAGTCATAATTAAAGAACAAAAGCAGTGTGAAAAGGATTATGGTCTAGAGACGGGGGTAAAACGTCATCTCGCTTCAGGCTTATTGACAATGACAACATTCTTTTGAAATAGGTGTTCAAACTTGGACCCATTTCCTTGCATTTTTCATAATATATGATATTATCATAATATATGATATTATCATAATATATGATATTATCATAATATATGATATTATCATAATATATGATATTATCATAATATATGATATTATCATAATATATGATATTATCATAATATATGATATTATCATAATATATGATATTATCATAATATATGATATTATCATAATATGATATTATCATAATATGATATTATCATAATATATGATATTATCATAATATATGATATTATCATAATATATGATATTATCATAATATATGATATTATCATAATATATGATATTATCATAATATATGATATTATCATAATATATGATATTATCATAATATATGATATTATCATAATATATGATATTATCATAATATATGATATTATCATAATATATGATATTATGTACAAGTAATAGAGTAATATTCGTATGACTGAAAAAGTCATATCGCGACCGTGATGCATTTTAAAATTTGATTGGGGGATTTTTTCTCGCGCAATGTGATTGGTCTGGCAGTACCATGATCTTGTCATGACCGTGTCCACGCCGTGTTCATACCGTGTTCCGGGCATTGGCTGGAGATGATTGGATGGAGAATAAATTCTCGTGCAAAGTGATTGCCGTGTCATGACCGTATTCGTGCCGTGAGCTTTTCACAGTCATACAAAAATTTAATTAAACTGCTCTTCATGTGCACTGCATGTGCATTACATGTCTTCACCTCCATGTATTGATTAATAATATGCTAGTCTAATTCCTAATGGCTGTTTTCGCTTTTGTGTCAACAGGAGAACCGCACGTCACACCAATATGTACGTATAACAGTGTTGGAATGTTTTTATTCTCAGCTTATCGATTGGTAAATTAATTGGCTTTGGTCTCTCTCTTCATTCGAGAGGTTTTCTCCAGCTGCTTGTACTTCCAGTCCTCCTTTCGCAAAACTCAACACGTTTTAGTAAAAATACGCAGGTGATTATAGAAAATCTCGCGCGCTGATTGGTCAAGAAACTCACACTATCACTCGATAATCGGCACCTCGAACAAAAATCCAAAATGGCGGTCAGCCGCTTTGTTGCTGTTACCGGGAAAAAAATGCCTTTTATCTTCTTTTTTTGAAAGAATCACCTGTGTATTTATACTAAAACAATTATTTGCCTCAGGCTCGGTGATTATCGGGGAATATTTACCTTGCCGCTCAAAGACTCGCGTCTCGGTAAATATTCCCCGATAATCACTTCCACTTCGTCGAATGATTGTTAAATATCTCAATTCAAACTGTGAGTTAGCCATGCCCTGACTTAGATCAGTGGTGCTAGCGCTTATAAAATCAAGCCAATTAACTGATTGCTAAATTTTCTCATACTTATCATTCAGCGCCGATTCCTCCATATTTTCATTATTCATTTTTCCCATTCATTTAATCTTTCATTTCATTTATTCATTTCTCCTATCCATTTACTCTTTCATTTCTCCAATTCATCTCTCCTATTCATTTACTCTTTCATTTCATTTATTCATTTCTCCTATCCATTTACTCTTTCATTTCTCCAATTCATCTCTCCTATTCATTTACTCTTTCATTTCATTTATTCATTTCTCCTATCCATTTACTCTTTCATTTCTCCAATTCATCTCTCCTATTCATTTACTCTTTCATTTCATTTATTCATTTCTCCTATCCATTTACTCTTTCATTTCTCCAATTCGTTTTTCTCATTCATTTACTCTTTCATTTCATTTATTCATTTCTCCTATCCATTTACTCTTTCATTTCTCCAATTCATCTCTCCTATTCATTTACTCTTTCATTTCATTTATTCATTTCTCCTATCCATTTACTCTTTCATTTCTCCAATTCGTTTTTCTCATTCATTTACTCTTTCATTTCATTTATTCATTTCTCATATCCATTTACTCTTTCATTTCTCCAATTCATCTCTCCTATTCATTTACTTTTTAATTTCATTTATTCATTTCTCCCATCCATTTACTCTTTCATTTCTGCAATTCATTCCTCACATCCATTTACTCTTTCATTTCTCCAATTCATCTCTCCTATTCATTTACTTTTTCATTTCATTCATTTCTCCCATCCATTTACTCTTTCATTTCTCCAATTCATTTCCCCCATTCATTTACTCTTTCATTTCTCCAATTCATTTCTTCCATTAATTTACTCTTTCATTTCTCCAATTTATTTCTCCTATCCATTTACTCTTTCATTTCTCCAATTCATCTCTCCTATTCATTTACTCTTTCATTTCATTTATTCATTTCTCCTATCCATTTACTCTTTCATTTCTCCAATTCGTTTTTCTCATTCATTTACTCTTTCATTTCATTTATTCATTTCTCCTATCCATTTACTCTTTCATTTCTCCAATTCATCTCTCCTATTCATTTACTTTTTAATTTCATTTATTCATTTCTCCCATCCATTTACTCTTTCATTTCTGCAATTCATTTCTCGCATTCATTTACTCTTTCATTTCTCCAATTCATCTCTCCTATTCATTTACTTTTTCATTTCATTCATTTCTCCCATCCATTTACTCTTTCATTTCTCCAATTCATTTCTTCCATTAATTTACTCTTTCATTTCTCCAATTTATTTCTCCTATTCATTTACTCTTTCATTTCTCCAATTCATTTCTTCCATTAATTTACTCTTTCATTTCTCCAATTTATTTCTCCTATTCATTTACTCTTTCATTTCTCCAATTTATTTCTCCTATTCATTTACTATTTCGTTTCATTCATTCATTTCCCCCATTCATTAACTCTTTCAGTACACGGCACCTGTCTCCCTGGTTTCAAGAAGTACGACAAATTCTGTTACCTGTTTCGTCTGTACTATAAAACCTCGTGGCCAGAAGCGAGGTTCCGTTGTAACAAGGCAGGCGGAGATCTCGTCAGTATTCTGAACCAACAAGAAAAAGACTTCCTTATTTACCAAACTAAAGAACTACGCTTGCCAATGCTGCTATGGACTGGTGAGTCTTGATTAGAACCATGCACCAATGGGTTAGATGGGGTGGAGATTTAATTTCTCTAGTTCCCGACCCCCCAACCCCTCCTCGTAATAGAGGTACCCCAGTTTAAAAAATTTACAACCATATATATCCGTATATGTTTAGAGCAGATTTTGTGTGCCTCCACCCTGAATAGAATTGAACGTCACTCAGCAAGAATAATGTTACTGTGTACTGCATCGTGACAGGTGTCCTTGAAAATAATGAATTACAGAAGACTGATTCGTGCGAGTTTGAAAATAGCTTTTCACGGCATGGTCACGATACCTAAATAGACAAGAGCAGTTTTCGAATAACTGTGAACAGCTCACGGCACAAGCGCGGTCTTGACTCGGCAAGGCATACGCCAGCCCAATCACATCGCCCGAAAATTTACTCTTCATCCAATCAAATGCCCGAAACACGGTACAATCACGGTGCGGACACGGTCACGGCACTGTTCAACCAATTACATTGTGCGAGAATAGAAATCAGCCAATTCAAATACTAAAAAAATCACCGTAACGGCACGATATGCTTACGGCACTGAGCTTTTCACAGTCATACAAAAACTGCTCTATATGAGTGTAAGTTGGTCAAGAAGTGTGGGATCATTGCTCTTGCAATCAAAATGTTAAGGCAAGTCACCGTCATGATTATATTAGGTACCACACATCCGTATTAATGTACAAGAAAATCTGCTTACGGTTCCGGCCTTCGAACTTATACATGTCTTTTTGATATCAATTCTTTTAGGTCTAAATGATCGTATTGTGGAGAGAGGATACCAGTGGAGTGATGGGAGCCCTGTGTCATTTGTATCCTGGGCCTGGAAACAACCAGATGACAATAGAGGCACACAAAACTGTGTTGGCTTCAATACGATTCATGGCAAGTGGTATGATGTACCCTGTTCTTGGAGACTGGGTTTCGTGTGTAAAGCCAAACTTGGTGAGTGCAATCAGATTAGCGTAGTAGCCCTATTGCAGCATGTCCGAATGCAGCTCAATTTGGCGGGGAAAACAATAGGTTTCCAAATCTCAGGAAATTAAAATTATTTTGTTTTGTCCTCCAAATTGAGCTGCTAGTTTGCTTAATAAACACTGAACATATATAATCGTACAACCTACCAAAACCCAAAGAAGCAATATCTTCGACAAAGGTGGGGCGAGAATAAACACGCCACACCTAGATTGACTAAATACGAATAATCCAACAGGTAGGCCGCAGGGATGGTGGTGGGATAATTTTTAAAGTGATCTTGCTCGACTGCGAGAATAACATGCTTTCAGCATAATGTTCTGTTTTACAATATAGACATTAATGTTTTATACTCTTTCCATTTTACTCGTATACGCCGTTCTTATTTTTCATGCGAACTACATACCTCACTGACATATTTTCCATATCCTCACTAGTGAAGATATCGGTGACGTCTCTTCCAATGTTTTCAACAAGTTTTCGTTTGCAAATGTGTCTATATGATAAAAAGAAAAATGCCCATTGGCTTAAAGATATGGAGGTTACCTTCTCGTGTTGAAAAATACTTCACTTGTTCGCTGCGCTCACTCGTGAAATATTTTCTCTTCTCGCCACCGTGCAATATCCTATATGTATCTTCTGGTTTTAGAATGCTCCCAACCACTTGGTATGGCCAGTTACAACATTACAAACGCCCAGCTGACTGCATCATCACAACTGAACCCTGCCCATGCTCCTGGGATGGGAAGGATAAATGGATCTAGTGGATGGTGCGCTAATGCTTCAACAAATGGCCAATATTTTGAGGTATGAAAGAATATCACGTGGATATGGTCCCTCTTTCTCGGCCTATCCGTTGATATGTGGTATTAGTTTTATTACTAAATCTTTAGAACTGATTTCGTTTGAAACATTTCTATATGAAGGTTACTATACTTTGTACGAATGAGGTCCTTTTTGATAATCATAATTATGAAAAAGCTATCTCAATAAAGATTATTAGTATTTTATTATTTATTATTTTATTATTTTATTTTAACGCACAACTCTATGTGTCTCTACCGGGATTAGGCTCCGGTTACCATACTCAATCATATTTATCCGTTCACAATAAGTTATAATACTCCATTATATTTATCCGTTTACAATAGGTTATAATACTCCATTATATTTATCCGTTCACAATAGGTTATAATACTCCATTATATTTATCCGTTTACAATAGGTTATAATACTCCATTATATTTATCCCTTCACAATAGATTATAAAACTCCATTATATTTATCCGTTCACAATAGGTTATAATACTCCATTATATTTATCCTCTCACAATAGGTTATAATACTCCATTATATTTATCCGTTCACTATAGGTTATAATACTTCCATTATATTTATCCGTTCACAATAGGTTATAATACTCCATTATGTTTATCCGTTTACAATAGGTTATAATACTCCATTATATTTATCCGTTTACAATAGATTATAAAACTCCATTATATTTATCCGTTTACAATAGGTTATAATACTCCATTATATTTATCCGTTTACAATAGGTTATAATACTCCATTATATTTATCCGTTCACAATAGGTTATAATACTCCATTATATTTATCCCTTCACAATAGATTATAAAACTCCATTATATTTATCCGTTCACAATAGGTTATAATACTCCATTATATTTATCCTCTCACAATAGGTTATAATACTCCATTATATTTATCCGTTCACTATAGGTTATAATACTTCCATTATATTTATCCGTTCACAATAGGTTATAATACTCCATTATGTTTATCCGTTTACAATAGGTTATAATACTCCATTATATTTATCCGTTTACAATAGATTATAAAACTCCATTATATTTATCCGTTTACAATAGGTTATAATACTCCATTATATTTATCCGTTTACAATAGGTTATAATACTCCATTATATTTATCCGTTCACAATAGGTTATAATACTCCATTATATTTATCCTCTCACAATAGGTTATAATACTCCATTATATTTATCCGTTCACTATAGGTTATAATACTTCCATTATATTTATCCGTTTACAATAGGTTATAATACTCCATTATGTTTATCCGTTTACAATAGGTTATAATACTCCATTATATTTATCCGTTTACAATAGGTTATAATACTCCATTATATTTATCCGTTTACAATAGGTTATAATACTCCATTATATTTATCCGTTTACAATAGGTTATAATACTCCATTATATTTATCCGTTCACAATAGATTATAATACTCCATTATATTTATCCCTTCACAATAGATTATAATACTTCCATTATATTTATCCGTTCACAATAGGTTATAATACTCCATTATGTTTATCCGTTTACAATAGGTTATAATACTCCATTATATTTATCCGTTTACAATAGGTTATAATACTCCATTATATTTATCCGTTTACAATAGGTTATGATACTCCATTACATTTATCCGTTTACAATAGGTTATAATACTCCATTATATTTATCCGTTTACAATAGGTTATAATACTCCATTATATTTATCCGTTCACAATAGGTTATAATACTCCATTATATTTATCCCTTCACAATAGGTTATAATACTCCATTATATTTATCCGCTCACAATAGATTATAAAACTCCATTATATTTATCCGTTCACTATAGGTTATAATACTCCATTATATTTATCCGTTCACTATAGGTTATAATACTCCATTATATTGATCCGTTCACAATAGGTTATAATACCCCATTATATTTATCCGTTTACAATAGGTTATAATACTCCATTATATTTATCCGTTCACAATAGGTTATAATACTCCATTATATTTATCCGTTCACTATAGGTTATAATACTCCATTATATTTATCCGTTCACAATAGGTTATAATACTCCATTATATTTATCCCTTCACAATAGGTTATAATACTCCATTATGTTTGTCTGTCTTATAGGTTGATTTTAGGAATCAAATGGAAATAACCAAGATTTCTATCAAGGGTATAACGCTGTTCAAAATGTCTGCTTTCGTAAGGTCCTTCACTGTGTCGTATGCCACGTATAAGAACCAATGGCAGCCTTATAAGGTCAATGGTGCTACCAGGGTGAGTAGCTTATACTCCATGTGTATTGGTATACATTGTCTTTTCTCACGCCTGTCAGTGAAAAAGAGCTGCGCTAGTCTAACTTCCTTGCTAGACTAGGGGCCTAGGGGTCTAAGATCGTGTCATTAATCCATATAACACTTGCACATGCTCGACCTTGATATTCTTAGCTGTGTAGCGTTGAGAGCGCTCTTACCAATACAAAACCTACAGAATCGATTCCTTGGAGAGCTTGGTGCCATGCGATGAAAGGTGGTTTTTTCCTGTGCTTAACAAAGCTTTTTCCCGATAACAATACAGAGTCCGGATAAGTTCCAGTGATGGAATTAGTTGGAAGAAGAGTCACTCTCCATATAACAGTACTCATTTCTTCTGAAATGGAAGGTTCGAATATTGAATTAGAAAATTGAAGGAAAATGTAATTATAGCCCCCAGGCCCTCCCACTTAAACTATTATTATTATCATCCCCATCATGACTCATTATCATTCATAGGTATTTTCAGCCAATTGGAACTCAAGAACAACAGTAACCCTCGCTGTTGACCCTGCTATATCAGCACGTTTCTTAAGGGTACTGCCCCAGGCCTGGGCTGTCAATATCTGTGCTCAGTTTGAGTTCTATGGTTGTGGTTTTGGTTAGTACTTTAATAATGTCGTATTTAGATTGTTGTTGATCGAGTTATATGTTACCTTTGGGCTTCCTGCGGATTAATATAGACGATAATAATTCACATACTGAGTAGTCTTAATTTCCCGCCATATTAGGTAATATTACTGATAATATAATAATAATAATCAACTTTATTTAACGAGGTTATACTCTCAAAATATAGCATATTTAACCAGCAAGTCAACGATCAGAAAACATAACTTTTTTCTTTTACATACATGCACACGTGCAACTGCTTTCACTTATGCCTCTCAAAGTTGACAAAATTATTAATTATATAACGTTTTTGAATTACTATTTCTTTAGAATGTCGAAAGACATTGGGAATAGGTTCAGGATTGATATATGACAAACTAATCAACGCATCGTCACAACTGGATGCCGAACATGGTCCCCTGCAGGTTAGACCAACAAGTGGACAAGGGTGGTGCCCTAAGGTATGATGAACACAGATCACTCCATATGATCAATACTAAGGCTAGACTAACAAGTGGTGAGCGAGTCTTCGAGTGGGAAAGGGAGGAAGGAGAAAGGGAGGTACGGAGGGGGAAACGGGGAGGGGAAGGAGGGGGCGTAAGCGAGTGAGTATGAAAGAGAGAGACTTATACCAAACTAATGACTATATCTAGTGATATTTATAAGTAAAAGCATGACGAATAGTGAGTAGGGACATTTAGACTAATCGTCCCTCATGAATATATAATCATGAGGGAAAATTAGTCTAATCATCCCTATTGTTTCAATTCATGAGGGATATTTAGACTAAATGTCCTTCCTCTCACTATTCATCCAGAGGGATGTTAGTGATTAAACGTCCCTCTGGAGACAATGATTTCGAGGTAATCATGTTATTACAATAGATAACAATATGTTTTGATGTATAATGTATAATTAAAAAATTAAACGAGGCTTACCTGTAAGGTGAAGTTTGATTGGGATTCTACCTCCTCATTCTTGCATAGAGAGATCACGTGAGATAGCGCATGCGTAGTGAAGTTCATCCTTTAAAGCGGGCCCATGTTATCCCAAGAAATGGGTGGGTATACACCAGACAATGGGGTGGGCACGTGATCTCTCTATGCAAGAATGAGGAGGTAGAATCCCAATCAAACTTCACCTTACAGGTAAGCCTCGTTTAATTTTTTAATTCTACCTCCTCATTTGCATATTCGAGATCCCGTGAGACTTCAAAGCTACGTGGGCCCATGTCAATGTACCCTTCAGTAGGGAAACACACAATAACCTCAAATGGAAACATTTTAATATGAAATTAATTGAACATTTTTGTCATCTTTATAAAGCACAGCTTAAAACTGAGCTTCCATAACAATTGTCTGGTTTAATGTCTTTCTTGTAAAAAATAGCAAATGTACATTGTGATGACCATCCTGCAGCTTCCATAATTGTTTCTAATGGCACTCCACTGCGATAAGCAGCCGAGGTTGATGCTGACCTGGTGCTATGTGGTAGGAATGTTTTAACATCTATGCCTGATTGTGCCATTACTGTTTTGACCCATCTAGAAATAGTGTTTCTGGTAACAGGCTGAAAAGGCTTGTTATAACTGAGAAAGAGCCTTGTGTTCTGTGGCCTTCGGATAGTTTCTGTTTTAGCTATGTAAGCTTTTAGGTAAGTCACTACACAAAGTCTCCTGTCTGCAGGGAAAGCAGGAAGCACCAGTATTGGTGGTTGCTTTCCAGGTTTGGATTGTTTTATAAGTCCATCTAGAAAAAACTTGTAGGAAGACTTCCCTTTTGAAACATGTTGAAGGTCCATCATGTGCACTGATTGGCATCTTTGACCAGTAACTAACATACATAACATAACTAGCTTGAGAGTGAGTAACTTTAAATCCAACTTTGAGGCAGGACTTCATGTTTTTAATAAATCTAGCACCTTGCAGACATCCCAAGTTGAGTGATATCTTGGACGAGGTGGTCTGGTCTGAAAAGTTCCTTTGACAAATCTTCTAATTAGAGGATGTTCTCCAACACTCGAAGTACTATCGGCAAGCTCAACAGTTGCCGACAATGCTGATTTGGCAGTGTTAATTGCTGAGTAACTGCTTCCAGAGTCATATAGGTGTGTTAAGAACTCAATTATATTAGCTACAGTTGGATAAATGGGATCTTGATTTCTTTCTGCTGTGTATCTCCTCCATTTATCCAAATAAACTCTGTACTGTTTTGTTGTTCCTGTTCGCCATGACGAGAGGATAATTTCACAAGCTCTTTCTGAAATGTTCTGTTGTTGGAGTCGTCCCCTGATAAAAGGCATGCCATCAGTTTCAATTTTGGCCACAATGGGTGAATCAGTTTTCTGTTGTGTGGTAATTGTAGCACAAATTTGTCTCTTGGAAGCAACACTGGTCGCTGGATTAACATGTGTAACATCTTTGGAAACCAGACTTGGGTCCGCCACAATGGTGCTATCAGCAAGGCTTGAGCTCGGTCTTCCTGGAGCTTTTGAAGAACTTTGGTCAACATGCTGAATGGTGGAAATAAATAAACATACTTATTTTTCCAACTTAAACAAAATGCATCTATTGCCATGGCTTCAGGATCAGCACGCCATGATACAAAAGGCTTGAATTGATAATTGTTTCGGGAGGCAAATAAGTCTATTTCTGGCCTCCCCCAGAGTTCTATTAGCTGTTTGAAAACAGTGGGATGAAGTTGCCATTCTGTTCTATCTGTAAATTTTCTGCTCAACCGATCAGCTATTTCATTTTGTATTCCGGGAATGTGTGTCGCACTGAGCCATATATTTTTTGAAATACACCACAACCAGATTTCACGAGCTACTTTGTTGCAAGCCAAAGAGTGAGTTCCACCCATATTATTAATAAATGTTACTGCTGTGACATTATCTAGTTGTAAATGTATGTGTACATTTTTCTCATTGCTACACAGAGACTGTAGTCCTAATTTAGCAGCTTCAAGTGCAAGACAATTTATATGTTTGGTTTGTTCATGTGCAAGCCATCTACCTCCTGCACAGTCCTTTCCTTGGCGGTGTGCACCCCACCCTTCCAGGGAGGCATCAGTGGTAAGGGTGAAGTCTGGGTTGTTGTGGGAAATTTTCTTAGTAAATTTGTAATGGTTTCCTAACCACCATTTAATGTCTTCTCTAGCTGAGTTAGAGAATTGTATTAAGGCCTCAAAATCACCTCTGCTATTTTTGAGTTCCTCAATTTTTTCAATTTCAAGTTGTTTGTAGAAAAGTGGTCCAAATTCCACTCCAACAGAACAAGAAACTAAAGTTCCAATAAGTTTAGCTGCTTCTCTTATTGTACATGTTTTATTATCCAAAATGGTTTTACCAAGGACTCTAATATTTTTAATTTTTTCCTGTGTGAGACTGACTGTCATGTCAATAGAGTTTAATATGAACCCCAAATGCTCTAAAATTTGGGTTGGTCGGGTTACCGATTTTTCCTCTGAGACCTGAAACCCCAGGTCTCTAAACAGATCATAAGTTTCATTTATATTATTCATGCACTGATCATATGACGTTCCCAATAAAAAACTATCGTCTAGGTAACCACTTGAGATATGTCCTCTGCTCCGCAAAGTGGAATACACTGGCTTCATGAGTTTTGTAAATATTCTCGGTGCAGAGCTAAGACCATTTGGTAGTGTGATATATTTGTATAATTGGTTTCCCACCTGAAATTTTAGGTATTTCTGGGATTTTTGGTGGATAGAAACTGAATAATAAGCATCAGTTAAGTCCAGAGATGCCATGAAACAATTCCGTTCCATTACATTTATACAGGACTGTATTGTGTCCATTTTAAAATGAACTGGTAAAATATTTTTATTCAGTTTTTTGAGATTTAATATCAATCTGAATTTTCCATTCTTTTTTGTTCGTAAAAACACTGGTGAAATAAACTCTTCTCTTTCGTGTTCACATTTTTCTATGACTTGTTTGTCTAATAGCTCATCTACTAGTGTATGAAGAGCTTTCTCTTCAACTGATTGAAGTTTTGGTTGTCTCAAAGGAGTTGTTTGTACTGGTGGTGAAATGAAATCAACTTCGTACCCTGTTACAATATTTAGGATTGTTTTGTCAGAAGTTAGCTTTTTCCATTCATTTTCATGAAATTTAAGACGGCCAGCTGGCAAAACTTGGTTTTTGGTCAGTGTATTCTCACTTTGCAGAACAGATTTCTCTGTTTTAAATGCAATATGATCATTTTCCTCAAGGTTGCTTACCTTAACAAGAGGAATAGAGATATGTAAACTTGAATTCACTTGCGAGGCTGATACTGGGATTGGTTTTTCTGATTTCGGTACCCTGTGTATCCGCTTCTTTGCCTTCCAGTAGAGCCTCTGCCCCGGCTTAAAAAAGGAAACCTTCTCTGATCTGACCTCGCATATTGGCTGCCATTTGAGTTCTGTCTCTTGTAGTTATTGTGTTTCGAGGTAATTTTAGATGTGACCTTGCTGGCCTCCGTCAAATCCTTTACTGATTTGCCTAGCTCAGTTCCAAATAGCAGATCTTTAACAGGGTTTTGATCGCTACACAGCAAACGATATTCAGATTTCATATCTGATTTGAACAAAGCTCTTCTTCGCAAGTCAATTTCATGCGAAGCATCGCTTAACAGTGACAGACTGTCTGAAAGAGTCTGCATTGTGTTTGTTGTCATGTCCGCCATTTCGGCTGGAATGTTCTTATCTTTTTCAGCTTTCATAAAGTCACTTAGCACTTTAGCTACTGCCGTTATTCCTTTAAGAAGAGGTTTCTGTGCTTTTTGTAGCATAACATCCTCTGTTTTTACTTCCTTTCTCACACTATTGAAGATCTCAGGGTTTACTCGAACGACCTCTAGTCGCTGACAGTTTCCTGGCGTGGGTAATTTCTCCACCAGCTCTTCGCGCGAGTCTTTGCTGGCGCCTTTGCTTAGAAGTTCTGTCAATAATTCGGCCAAATCCGAGTCGAGATCTTCTCCATTGTGTAGTGGTTTATTTACCACTTTCGCCATGCCGGCGAGAACCACATTCAGTTCTTTCTTGGGTTTTTTCCTGGGAGGTTCACCTTCCTCCTCCCCGCCATTGTTTTCGTTGGCGGGCGATTCACTGTCACTTTCTGACAACTCATCAACAGCCTGGTTATAATTATCGTAGGCTGTTTTTATCTCAGTAATTACTGGTGTAAGGCTAGCTAAAGATCCAGTAATGTTTGCTAGTTGTTGTTTGATGTCATCTACATCTTCGGCCAGCAAGGTATTTTCGGTTTGGTCTTTGCTTGATTTTGGCGCCAAACTTTTCGAGTGGCCATCTTCTGGCTGTTTGTCTTTGGGACTCGTGGGATTTTCTCCCGTCTTATGACTTTTTTCGAGCCCTTTTCCCTTTCGGGAAGTTTTTTCGACAGTATTCTTTCCCTTTCGGGATTCTTTCATGGTGGTTAAACCACTGGTGGTTTCTGATCTTTTTGCAAGACTTTCGCCTTGACGCTTATTGGCCTCATGGCCTTGCTCCATTCTTCAGAAGTTCTTGCCAAAACACGAACTGAGAGTTCCCTCGGGACGATGGAAGTCGGTAGACACCTATTTCTCTAAGAAAATCGTGGTTCTTCTTAAAATCTTTTCCGAAACAAAACGTGGACTTTTCTTCACTGAACGCAAACGCAAGATGAACTTCACTACGCATGCGCTATCTCACGGGATCTCGAATATGCAAATGAGGAGGTAGAATACCTCAATTTGCTATCTAGATCTCCTCACACAATTTACAAACCCATATATTTTACACTATTCTAGACAACAGATCAAAATCCGTGGCTTCAGATAACCTGGCCTGCCTTTGCTAAGAGACTTACAAAACTCGCCACGTGGGGAGTAGGGGCAGGACGAGGTGGTGGTTACGTTACCAAGTACAAACTGGCCTTCAGTGGCAATGGATATGTGTGGACAGATTACTCGGAGAAAGGACTTGTTCGGGTAAAATTAATTTATAGAAAGCAAAATATGAGATTTATAGTATAGGTTGCTATCAATAGACGTCACTTCCGGTAATAGCTCTTTTTTGATGGCTTGTAGAATCCTGGAGGTTGTTTTGATCTCTTGTTTTCTGGTTTGATGTCGTGAAAATAGTCAAATACAATAGTTTGAGGACTTATTTTGATATGTTTTGACTTAGCATCCGCTAGTTGCCCCCCAGCCAACCGCTTGTTTGCCCCCCAGTTAACTCCAAAAAGTCACGTGATTGATAGTAAGCAATAGAAAATGTTATCCTGACCCACCACCATTTTAATGGACTTATTCGACGATACGGCGGCCATCTTGGATCACAAGACATTATGGGGCATACAGGGGGCCAATGAAGCTTTGTTACACTAATGACGTTAATTGTTAGCTCACCATAAGAGAATACAGCAAAAGATAACTTTTGATGGCACATCGATCACCTTTACCCATAAGAGAAAGTCAATCACACGAAACTCTATATATTTTCCGTCATCTTTGTTTTGCTTTGCCTCCTGGCAAGATGGCCGACGTATCGTCGAAGTTGTCCATTGGAACCGGAAGTATTCTCTATTAGCATGTCGTTTAGGCTTCTTAATAGGAAGCTAATGAGAACCACGGGTGTTGTAAGGAAAACATTTTACTCAAGCCAAAAAAGTCTATTCGGATAACCCCGCTCGTATTTTAAGAATCGTTTTCAGTGCACACACGATTTTATCCAGAATTTCTCACCTTCTTTTGTTTAAACCTCCTTTCGTACTAAATTAAACAAAAGAAAGTGAGAAATTCGGGATGCGCACATCGCATGCGCACTGCAAACGATTCTTAAACTACGAACTAGCTTATTCGATCTGGCGCAGAGAGTGCTTTACTTATGAGTCTCTGCTTTGGAAGATTGAGCAACCACTATAGAATCCTACTTGTTGACTGTTGAATAATTTCTTAAAACAAAACTTACGCCAATTAAAAGGACCAGGCCAATCAAACATACACCTTTCGTATCTTGTTTTATAGATATTCCGAGGTAACTCTGACCCTATCACCCCTCTCGTTCATGTCCTGGCTGAACCAATCAAAACACAGTACTTCCGTCTAATGCCGCTGGCTGGGTCGACTGGGGGCAAGTGCCTTCGGTTCGAGTTATACGGCTGTGCAAGTGGTTAGTGACTTGTTTGACTTACTTGCTCTTTAAATTATTGATTTTAAACACGTAATGGGTTTCATTTCATATGTCATTTCCGGTCTCGTGCAGAATGCTCATCAGCCAAGTCTCAGTTTCCAGTATATTTTTTTCTGCCTGACGGCACATGGTAGTCAGTGTTTACCCATCATTCGAAGAAGATAATGAGATTCAGGGAATCTTATCGGCTGATTTAAACCCAGCAATAGAATCTCTTCAAGCGCGTCATAGGAAAAGAGCAATGCTATCGAAGGAAATGAATTATACGGTCTGAAGTACGACAACATTACCGCACACATACCACAGCATAACCTCTTTTATATCAATCATATCGAAGGTTGTAATGACCCTGTTGGTATGGAGCAAGGCACAATAGAAGACTCATGGCTGAAAGCATCGTCTTTCCTTGACACCCAGCACGATCCTACGATGGCTCGACTCAATGGGGTTTCAGGATGGTGTGCCGCGAGTAACGACAAAAATCAGTATTTACAGGTGAATCTTCATATGTATTCCATGTATAATGGAATAGCCAAGTCTATCATTCAGTGGATGTTATATAGAGCGCTTTCACGTGATGTCACATCGGCCATGTTGGTGTACCAAAACAATTAATACATTTTCTATCCTCCAGGAATTTTAATGCAAAAGCTGTGCAGAAAGTTTCTATTGTTTGATACACCAATATGGCTGGTTTGTCATGAGAGTGAAAACGCTCTATTTTATGAGTGGAACAATAATCCAATAACGTTCTTGACATTCTTTTACTACTGTTTCTGCGGGCCGGTATGGGGTACAGGACATTTGCATGACATGGCGTCATTGACAACAACTACCGGAATATCTTACACACTATCTTTCGTTGAGTTCATTAGCAGCAGTTATTTTACTATTCTCATGAGGGAATATAAATTTGAATAAGAAAGAAAATTCACGAAGCCTTTTGGTAGTGGTAGTAAAATGACGCCATCATCCAAACGGCCTATTCTGGCCCTCACTATTTTTCGCTCTATTATAACCTTTGAATACAAAAACGTGTCTTAGATTATGTATTGGAGTTTAAACTTAAAAGACTTATGTTAACATGTTACGTTTATCTAATCTCAGATTGATCTTGGACAAATTTACCGTATCAGACAAGTAGCTACACAGGGAGCCCAAGATGGAAGTGGTTTTGTTAAGACATATTTCTTACGTTACTTCCTGAAGATATGGCAATATTATACATTCCAAGATAGCAGGGTAAGTGATTTTATCCTAGTATTGTAGCCTAATCTTTTATTTTCTATTCTTTTCTTAGCTTCTTTTTTTTATTTCTCTTCACTCCTTTTTTTCTTCCTCCCTTTCTTCCGTCCAACATTCTTTCCTTTCATTCAACTTTCCTTCCTCCCTTTCTTTTTGTCTTTCTTTCTCCCTTCCTTTAGTTTTCCTCCCTCTATCCCTCCTTCATTCAAGTCAACTTTCCCTTCTCCCTTCCTCCCTCTCTTCCTTCCTTCCTTCCTTTTTTCACCCTCCCTTTCGTTTTCATTTCTTCCCTTCTTTCCTCCTTCTTTACTTAAATTCTTCCTTCCCTTCAACTTCCCCTCTCCTTCCTTCACTCTCCCATCCATCCTTCCTAAAATATATTCGTACTTATGTTTAAAGACTCTTGTGGCCAATGCAGACGCTACATCAGTGGTGGTAACAACGTTCTACTCGCCTCGACGAGCAAGGCTTGTACAGATCCTACCACAGTCCTGGTCTAATAAGATATGCATGCGAGTTGAAATCTATGGCTGCATACCAAGTACGCTTACTACCATTGTCGTTGAAGTGCGACCCGCGAAGTGCGTCTCGTTAGCTGACTAACATTTCAACGACCATCAATCATAGAACTGCAATGAATGAAATAATATCCCGAGGGAGATTTTAGACTGCATTAAAGATTTTAATGCAATCATCTCAGATCTTTAACTCAGTCTAAAATCTTCCTGAACGAGAAATCAAACTTTGCGGGTCGCACTTCAATAAAAATGGTATTAAAATATTTAAATAAATCATTTCTTTTCAGGGATAACGTTAAAGCATCAATTGTCCACTTACGAGACCCTACTAAGAGGGGAGGGGTGGGGTTACTCTGTACTCACCACCTCTGGAAGTTAAATTATTGATTTTGTGCTTAAATATCTTCGAAACTAAAAGACATATCGCAAATATACTTTCTGTTTGCACGTATACTAAAACGTACTAGGTATTTGGTCATAGAAATAAAAAGACACCCAGTATCTGCAGCAGTGTCGAGCAATTCGACAGGTCTCTGATTGAAGGGGTATTTACCTCATTTACCGGTCCTTACTTTGGACCCAGTGTCTTGGCCTTGCCCTTTAGTCACTCTACCTTTTTCTTAAAAGAGCGCAAAGTGGTGTGCACACACTCTGCTACGACTCTTTTTCTTCACTTCTTTTTAAAAAAGCATTCATGACAGGCGTGACAGGGATAGTAACCAATCCATGAAAATGGTTGTGATTTTAGATGACATACCAACAATACAACCGAGTGGTCAACCCACGGGAAGTCCAATGCCAACTACGCCTCCTGGAGGTAAGTATTCCATAAAATTGTAGTGTTTTGTATCTCTTTTTCTTTTTCTTTTTCTTTTTTTTTTTTTTTTTTTTTTTTTCATCAATGATTAAACTATATACGTACCTTTCTTTTCATTTATAACCTTTTTTTTCTTAATTGAATTTCTTAATTCATTCATTAATTTTCTTTTCTTCCTACAAGATTTGTCATTTGAGGTAAAAATGAAAGTTACTAACATTCCATGGAAGGATGGCTACAGCGACAGAACAACTACAGACTTTCAGAATCTTGCCAATAAGATCACCACTGAGGTATAATCTGCTTGCAAATTAACCTGTTTCATTTACTAACACCTTGAAGTAGATCACGAACCACGTTCACGGTGCACGGTTCAAGTGATTTAGAGCAGTTTTCGTATGACTGTGAAAAGCTCAGTGCCGTAAACGTGCCGTGCCGTTACCGTGATTTTTTTTTAGAATTTTGATTGACTGACTTGTTTTTTTCGCGCAATGTGATTGGTCTGACAGTGCCGTGACCTTGGCGTGACCGTGCTCGCGCCATGTTCGTGCCGTGTTTTGGTTATTTGTTTGGACGGATAGTGAATTTTCGTGTAGTATGCTTGGTCTGGCGTATGCCTTGCCCGACTCACGACCGTGTTCGTGCAGTGAGCTTTTCACAATCATACGAAAACTGCTTTAGTATGGCTACGACAGTGATAGGTCACAACACACCGACATCCTTTGAGCTAAACCACCTTCGTGAGATCAGTAGATCCAGTCAGTGCTAGCTCGGTCAAAAAGTGTTTGTGACCTTGAATGAATTTGACATGATAATTGTATTTTCAGCAGAATGGGCCTTACTCACGCGGCAGCCATGTTGCATGAAAGGTACAATAGATTCCTTCCCACGCAGACTCGCATTAAAGCGCTTCAGGTTGAGGTTACGCGAGTTTAAACAAAGGTTTTTATTCTCATGAAAATAAGCATGGCTGCTACGTGAGTAAGACTATAATAACCTACAGATAATACCTTTTTTATGGGATTAGGTGAATGTTCTCAGCCAATCATTGACATGATAGTGAGTAAAGTGTAGAATGAGTGCTTCTACTAACTTCTAAAGATTAGTTGTTAATTATTGGTTTGTAGGTGTCTGCTTTGTACGATAAAGGCAAGAATGACTTGGCATCGTTGGCCTTTCAAAACGTCAAAATAATCAGCTTCAAGTAAGTGTGGAATGAGGGAGGGGGGTGGGATGTGGGACAGAGCTTGACAGGGTTCGTGCTACTCCTTAAACTACTTGAAAACTCCTTGAATTGAATTCACGTTTTCAAGGGCACTTGAAAAGCTCTTGAATTTTAAGATTTTAGCGAAACTCCTTGGATTTTTGCTTTGATCATTACTTGCATGGTTCTGAAATAGATCTAGTCAGAAAGATCGGAAAATCTGAAAGTCGGACATGTGCAACCACCGTGTAAAACCTGGCATAGCTAGCTGAACATACTCCTTGAAAATTCATTTTTGGGTCCTTGTATACTCCTTAAATAGTCCTTGAATTTTAAGTGGTTACCTCAGCACGAACCCTGATAACACCTTCCGCATTTCATAGTAACCTCTTGGCCGATCAATGTCAGGCTAAGGCCAAAGCTAGAACTTTTTATGAATCCCTTATTCCACTGATTTGCCAAGCCGACCTTATTCAACTGATAGAGTCGCGAATTTTTCTTTTTCATTACTGAAGGAAAGGCAGCGTCGTTGTTGACTTCAACATCACATTCTTTGCTGACATTGCACAAGACATCGACGTTACTCAAAGAATTAAAGAATCTGCTAAGAACGGCTCGATAGGTAGCCTTACTGTTGATCCAGAATCTCTGACCATCACTAAATTAGGTAAGTATTTCCATCAATCTTTTAGGTAACGTCTTGACAAAGCAGTTTTGATAGATGTCAATCAAAGCATTTTCTTGATTGACATCTGCCAAAATTCTATTTCGTCCACACCTATTTCAGATCATATCACGTGACATATTCTAGAGGATAAGATTATTTGTTTGAGTTGTATCCATATTCATTTGTCTTATCATGCACAACTGTTAAACAAAGAAATGGTTGTCAAGGGAATGACACGTGGTCTGAAATGGGAAAACATTATTGCCGAGGTAAAAAAAGGTCGCGGTAGTAAAAACAAAGAACGATTACGAAGATAATCAAAAAGTTCTTGCTATTTATTTAGAATTTAGTTTTACTTAATGATAACATTACTCAAGGTAAAGCAGTCTATTAAAAGGTTGCTTTTCCACAGAGTAGCTCTTTACCCGTAGGCCGTATGAAATATTATGCATAAAACGTTGAATGCAGTGGTAGTGTGTGGAAGTGAAAAAGTGTTACAAATAAACCTCCTTGGCATGTTTGTAATGTTTTCCTATTTCAGACCACGTGTCATTCCCTGGAGTATGATTTCTTTATTTAGCGACTGCGCATGAGAAGACATAGTTGAAGCCGAGGTGTGGTCCATTAGTGCGAAAGCGCTAAAACGACTAGATATATATCATTTGTTGAGCAGAATCTAAACATATTCATTGTTATAATTTCTTATTCCAGAACAATCAGGTGGAAAAACCAGCGCACAAAAGAAAGGTAAATACTGACCATGACAGCTACTTTCAAAACAGGTTGGTGAAGGTTATGTTGCACTTTGCATAACAAGCCTTTAGTACACTATGGGCGATGCGAATTCAATCGGCCAAAGGTCATATAATATTTTCCCCAAACTTTGCCTGCACGTTTTTCCTGCATATTTTTTCCTGTACAGTGTACTGACATTATTACAGATTTCAAAATTGGTAAGCAACATGCAGCTGCATGCAACATGTAACAAAACCTTCACCAAGCTTTTTTGAAACATCTGCATATTCACTTAAGCTTGATTTTCCAGCCGTGGTGGTTTAGAGGAGCCCGCGATGGGGGCTTGGTAACAAACGAAGCTTATATAGCACCCGGTTCTGAGCAGTTTCTTCTCATAATATTAAGGCACCCGTTTTCATGACTAATGAGAGATTTTTCGTTAAGTTTTCGTTGCGAAAAAGAAAAATAAAAGTTTTTCATTAGACTTTTTCAAGGCGTGAAAAGAGACCGTTACCTTTATATAGGGTGATCCCAGTGCTAGGGCTGTCTTTTTTTCCTTTCTCATGAATCCTGAATCAAGTTTTCGTTGCGAAAAAGGAAAATAGAACTTCTTCATTTGACTATTTCAAGGCGTGAAAAGAGACAGTTTACCTTTATATAGGGTGACGGACGGAAGTGACCTATTCAAGCCATGAAAAATCGACTCGATGAATTTACAATTTTTCTTAAGTATGGTGGTTCCGCTATATCATGTAACGACGACGAAATTGATTTGTTTTGTTGATGATTCTTCCTTATAGAAACTATAAAAAATAGAAAAGTATAGAATATAATACTGTGAATAGTTTGAAGTTTAATAAATTGAAAGCTCTTGTCAGTTAACTGAGAGCGCTGAAAGGACAAAATGCGACAAACCAATGTATTTCTTTGTTGTTGTTGTTTTTTGTTGTTTTTTGTTGTTGTTTTTTTGTTTTTTTTGAATTTTTTGGTTTTTTGTTTTTTGTTGTTGTTTTGTTTAGAAATCCACGTATTTTCGTAGAATGATTCACTAGCCGGCATTCATTCGTGCAACCATAGTTAACAGTTAACTGATATTTCATTGTTTTGGTTAATATTATAGTCAGTGCTTAGATTAACAGTTAACTGGCTATTGACTTAAAAATTAGTCGTTAACTTATACAATCAGGTACCTCTATCCACACCCTGATTAAATACTGATTATCCCAATCAGTTACCCCTATCCAGACCCCCATTCAATGCTGATTATCCCAATCAGTTACCCCTATCCAGACCCCCATTCAATGCTGATTATCCCAATCAGTTACCCCTATCCAGACCCCCATTCAATGCTGATTATCCCAATCAGTTACCCCTATCCAGACCCCCATTCAATGCTGATTATCCCAATCAGTTACCCCTATCCAGACCCCCATTCAATGCTGATTATCCCAATCAGTTACCCCTATCCAGACCCCCATTCAATGCTGATTATCCCAATCAGTTACCCCTATCCAGACCCCCATTCAATGCTGATTATCCCAATCAGTTACCCCTATCCAGACCCCCATTCAATGCTGATTATCCCAATCAGTTACCCCTATCCCGACCCCCATTCAATGCTGATTATCCCAATCAGTTACCCCTATCCAGACCCCCATTAAATACTGATTATCCCAATCAGTTACCCCTATCCAGACCCCCATTCAATGCTGATTATCCCAATCAGTTACCCCTATCCAGACCCCCATTCAATGCTGATTATCCCAATCAGTTACCCCTATCCAGACCCCCGTTCAATGCTGATTATCCCAGTTACCCCTATCCAGACCCCCATTAAATACTGATTATCCCAATCAGTTACCCCTATCCAGACCCCCATTAAATACTGATTATCCCAATCAGTTACCCCTATCCAGACCCCCATTCAATGCTGATTATCCCAATCAGTTACCTCTATCCACCATTTTTCTTTCCATATTTCAAATCAGCATTAATTTTCACTTTTAAGAAATGTAGTTTTAAAAAAAGTTCAATTTATTTTCCAAAAGTAGCCAGTCAACTCAATACTGAATGCAAGCAAAAAATAGTGGACATCCTTTCTAAAATAAAATAAAAAGAATGCTTTTTTTTTTTTTTTTTTTTTTTTTTTTTGAATTGATAAAACATCGTTTATAAGAAATAAAAATGAAAATAAAGAAATCAAAGGCTAGAAGAAAAGAAGGCGAAAAAATTTAGTCTTGATACGGTGGGAATCGAACCCACGTACACCAACTTTAATTAGATAATTAATTCGAAAATGTGCCTTCATGCCATGACTTCGGACCTGACGGCGATTAAGTCCCTCTGCCCTTGGGTGTACGCATTACGCAGGATTATATCCTAGCCGAAGCATCAGGGGAGAGACTAGCCGGCCCCCAGACCATATCTACAGCTTATCCCTTGCCTCTGCCACGCACTGGCACGTTGATTTTGGTAGTGGAAAATAATCTTTGTTGTCATGGCTATTGTTTTGCTAATTTCCTGAAATCGTGGCCCAATGGAAAAAACTTGAAGACACTGAGTCAAGCACGTTTAAGGGATATTAGTACTTGGATGGGTGACCTGAAATTTATAGTTACAGTTATAGTCTGTTTTTGAATAGTTTTTTAAGTTACTTGAATCAATATAGACCTTGAAAATGTTTTTTACCAGTAATCCGCAACAGCGGAGCAACAGATAAGCACCCATTTTACCTTTTCACTTCTGTTTATATTTTTTGGCGTAGCTAGTTCAGGTATGGGATATTGCTAAATCAGGTAATGGTACTCCTAGTTCAGGTTAAGGGATACTCCTAGTTTAGGTAAGGAATACTCCTAAACTAAGGGATAGTTCTAAATCAGGTGAAGGGACACTCCTAAATCATGTAAGGCCGGATACTTTTAAATCAGGTTAAGGAACACTCCTAGTTCAGGTTAAGGGATACTCTTTTTTTCCTTGCTCTTAGCAGGCAACCCTGTAAAGAGGAATTTATGAGGAAAACTGATTCAAATATTAAAAAGAATATTAGTGGCTCACTGAACTCCAGAAAGCCTCGTACTAAAAGACTAGATTACAGAAAGCTGAAGGCAGGTTAATCAGATATTAGGAAAAAGCCATGTTGAGGAACAAAAATATGACAAATAAATATGACAAATATTGACTGAGATTTCGGTAGATAAGCAATAAGTAAGTAATTGGGCGCTGTCAGTAATCGACTGATAGCCCGACTTTGCTGCAGAGAAATCTCTATTAATTTCAATTAACTAATGAATAACATTTTGATATATATGTTGCGTAGCTACATGAACTGGTGACTGTTTAGTTCTTATTTCATTTTTGATATAAGTAAAATATTATACTTTTGGGATAGTTCATTTCGTCCTAGGGAATTGGGAACTAGGCCATTATTATGTATACTTTTAGTTAACCAATCAAAATGTCAGATGTCAGAGATGTCAGTCAACCTAGCTTGTGCTTGAAGTCATCTCATTAATTTTATCATTGTTTAAAATATGTGCATGTAGCACAGAATTTTATTATTATATTATTATTATTATTATTATTATTATTATTATTATTATTATTATCATTGAAAGTAATCTTCCCACTTCCCTCGCGTGACAACCCTACCTTCATGCCTTCTATCGCTACCCTTCAGTGAATGTTTTTAGTGTTAACGTACTTTTCTGGAATGTGATTGTAGGTGAAGGAAGTGGCCTGTCCGGAGGAGCCAAAGCAGCTATTGGTATCGTGGTTGTTCTGGTCATCGTGTCTGGTCTTTTAGTTCTTGGTTGGTGGTTAAAAAAGAAACACAAGGCTGGAGATCAAATCATGAAGCGCGAGAGCTTTGACAATCCTATTCACTTCTCTTCACAAGCGTACGATATGGAAGGTTAAGATAAGTTAGACATTTAGTTACGTCCCTAGCCTCATATGCATGTCTCTGGATACATGTGAGAACCCTTGATAATCCTATCCACTTCTCTGACAAAGCGTATAATATTGAAGGTTGAGATAAGTTAGACATTTAGTTACGTCCCTAGCCTCATATGCATGTCTCTAGATACATGTGAGAACCCTTGATAATCCTATCCACTTCTCTGACAAAGCGTATAATATTGAAGGTTGAGATAAGTTAGACATTTAGTTACGTCCCTAGCCTCATATGCATGTCTCTAGAAACATGTGAGAACCCTTGATAATCCTATCCACTTCTCTTACCAAGCGAATGATATTGAAGGTTGAGATAAGTTAGACATTTAGTTACGCACTAAGCCTCATATACATGTCTCTGGAAGCATGTGAGAACCCTTGATAATCCTATCCACTTCTCTTACCAAGCGAATGATATTGAAGGTTAAGATAAGTTAGACATTTAGTTACGTCCCTAGCCTCATATGCATGTCTCTAGAAACATGTGAGAACCCTTGATAATCCTATCCACTTCTCTTACCAAGCGAATGATATTGAAGGTTAAGATAAGTTAGACATTTAGTTACGCACTAAGCCTCATATACATGTCTCTGGAAGCATGTGAGAACCCTTGATAATCCTATCCACTTCTCTTACCAAGCGAATGATATTGAAGGTTGAGATAAGTTAGACACTTAGTTACGCCCCTAGCCTCATATGCATGTGTCTCAGCATGTATTAAAACACTTGACAATGGATCTATGTAGGTCTATATCTATAGGTTGAGATAGGTTAGACATTTAGTTACGTCCCTAGCCTCATATGCATGTCTCTGGATACATGTGAGAACCCTTGATAATCCTATCCACTTCTCTTACCAAGCGAATGATATTGAAGGTTGAGATAAGTTAGACATTTAGTTACGTCCCTAGTCTCTAATGCATGTGAAAACATTTCATGCTATCCATTTCTCTTGCCAAGCAAACAACATGAAAAAATGAAATGTTAAATATTTACCTTAAAGCCCTGTACTTGATCAACAGAACCCTAAACTGCAAGTCAAATTTAGTATGCTAACGTTTACGTCTTTCGTAGTCCCTAAGCCTCCTTTTTGTTTAAATTGCAATGACTAACATAAAACTAGGTAGCACACTCATTCAGCTACCACCATGAGGCACGTAGGATGGGGGAAGTGCATTTGATGTAAAAACAGAGTGGATAATACATGAGTTTGATAAAACAATAGGACCTCTCAAAATCCAGCCCTTAAGGGGGACGCACTCTCTGTACCCAGCTGTCTTTCCTCGCACCTTACGGGAAGAGGGGTTTCGCCAAGGCTAAGTATGTTGTTCACTTGTGTCGAAAGCAGAAACCAGGCCTTTTTTAACGTCAACTTGTATGTGTTAGACCTTAAAGTTATAAGCACCGTAAAAGTATAGTAGTTGTGCATGTCCAATTTAACTGCTACAGACTATGTATTATTGATTTCTCAAATAAAATGCTTGAAGACATTTTTAACAGTTTAAGTGATGGCCAACTTGGGAATTTCATTTCGTTCACTAGTCATTAATTGCAACTAACTTTGAAGAGGCAAAAAAAGCTTTGCTCAATAGTTCCTTTTCTAATTCGGTAAATGTCGATGTCGATGTGTTTCATGACTAAAGACTCATCTGCACAGGCTTAGCCTCGCTTGAGAAAAAAGTCAACTGTAATGTAAAGAATGTGCAGCTTGAACAATACCAATGTTTTGTACCAATCCTACAAACTTTTAAAAGTATCTGTGAATAGATGACTTATAAACGAGGCTAAGCCTGTGCTGAGTCTGTGTTCTTCAAAAACAGCCGTATGTTTGAATCGAATGCGAAACTGGTGTATTTCGCCCCTCGCTTCAATCTGCGGCCTCGAGTAAGATTCCTGAATGGACTTGTATTGGCATCGCATGCGAGTAGAGATTGTAAGGTCTCTTCCTTGATTATCCTGTTTTCCTCCTTCCACAAAACCTAACAAGCTAAATAAAATTCCAACTCCATCGAACCGTACCCTGACTTTGATCAGCCTATAAGTCGTTTCAGGGTTGGATAATATTGATGCTTTAAGGAAGTATAAGAATCAAATGTACGAGATTAAACATAACAGGCACCAATTAAGACCACATAGGGCCAGAAAAAAGAAGGTTAATATTTTTCACACTTTGGTTATAAAAATTAGAACATTTTATTTTAATCTGAACATTAAATGTCTCTTATTGTACATGACACTAAAATACATAAAACGACCTGCAAATAACTGATACTAGTCTATTACTAACCAACAACTAGCTCTAAAACACGTGTTCACACGCCCTTGCAATCTAATACTCGCTCTAACATCAAATCTAAAACATTACTATACAATTTTAAAGTTTTCATAAAGTTTGATTAAGGGATTTAGAACACACTACCAACCCTAAACAATAAACCATTGAACAAAGTGTATTGCAATAGACCTCCTCGGCTCAGGCGTAATGTCTTCCCATTTCAGACCACGTGTCATTCCCTTGAGAATAAAATTCTTTTTTTGAGTTGTATCCTTTTCATGTGTCTTCTCATGTGCAACCATTAAACAAAGAAATGATACTCTAGGAATTGACACGCGGTCTGAAATGGGAAAACAGGTCTATCTATCAGGCCTTTACCTAGTCAATGATTCCCTTAGAAAATAATATTTCCTTGAGAAAGATATCGATATCCTTCTGTCTTTAAATATAAAAATAGTAACTATATATAGAAGTGAAAATAAGAACCAATTTGAAGGGTACTGTAGTGGTCTCTTCCTAGTTGATATCGTTGATTTGGGACTAAAATATTATTCTTCGGTTTAGCTACTATACTGTTTAACAATTATTTTCGCGAACAGACAAGCGTTTCTAAAAACAAGAACCAAATTTAAAGGTGTTTTTTTCGGACTAAAAAAATACGAGGTCAAGCTGATTCGAGGTATTTTCCTAATTCACCTCAAAATAGTATAAAAAAGTATTTCAGATGATAAACATTTCACAGCAAATAATAAAATAGTTTCCTGAAATTAAAAATATATAATTGCTATCCAAATGTGAATAAAGTAAGAATTATTTTAGCTACTAGAGCACAGCTCTCGGAAATTTAACGGTTATTAATATCTTACTAAAAGAAACTTTAAACATTCTTGAAATTCATTCCTAAGGCGGCTTTCGGAGCCGAAGCAATATATTCAACTTGTTTCGTAGCTTTCTGTTCCATTTTTGTATGGTATCATACATATGCCACGTACCATTTTTCCATCCTTTCATCCTTCCATCCTCTAAATTTTTAGTTTCCTACATCCAACCAAGATACACGTGGCATCACATGAAGTCACATGACATCATTATATCACATGACTTAATACGTCATCAAATACCATGGTTGCTAGGCAACAAGTTCGGTTCTATTTGCCATGGTAAGTAGGATTCTGAAACGTCGTTGTGGCTTGCTTAAAGATTGGATTCTCACCCTGAAAGAAAATAAGATAAACATATCAATTAATTAATATTTAATACATAATAACCCGTATTTAAATATAATTATCAGTTATATCTAAATGTAAGACAAAACTAAGGAAATTACCGTGTCCCATTTAGCGTTTTGTCTTTCTTTCTCAAACTTGGCGAATTCTCTTCGATCCTAATATTCGTAAAAAGACAAGAAACTTTAGTAAAGGTTAATTTAACAAAAAGCAGAATCTTTATAAGTATGGATCATACTTGAATAGTGGCAAGGAGTTTCCATATCAATAGTAAAGCCAGACCAACACCCAGTACGCCAAGAATAACGCCTGGAATGACGGCTAATGCTCCTGCCTCTTCAGGACAGACTGAAAAAGAGATACGAAATTGTTAGCATCGTGGTGAATTAAATATCTTCGTACGCGAAACCAGCGTCATGATGTCATAGCACATTTCGTATGACTATAAAAAACCAAGGGACGTGCTGTGCCGTGACCGTGAAGGCATCGCGTTTGAGCATTTTGATTGGCCGCCTTATGTGCCATGACAACCAAGCCGTTGTCGTGGCAACTATACCAGCCTCTACCAGATTCTAGTAGAAGTCAATAGACACATGTAAAGATGGACCGGCAGAAAGTACAAGTGTAACTCGCCCCTTTTTCTTTTAACAAAGATCTCCAATTGCCTGTTTTCATTCTCTCGGTAGGCGAAATAAACTTTACAGTCATCTTCATCTGTAAACTGACACTGCTCACCCATTTCTGTTGATGAGATAAAAGCACGTTCAAAGTAATGCATCAGTAACATGAAATTACTGGTTACAACATTGGTATAGGAAATCAAATATTTGAAAATAAATATCACGAGTGTTTTTTCAAACTGCACAAGAACCCATTCGATGTTCTTTTAATAATATGACCATCCAAAAAATTAGATCAGAAGTGTTTTGATTTTTTTTTTTCAGAGAAGATTTTGCTTTTCCCCAGAGTGATTTCAAAAAATCAAACAATTGATGGTCATATTATTAGGCCGAAAACTATATGTTGCTATAGGCCGTAAAGAATCATGCAGCGTAAAGACAACGATGTTGCACGCTGAGGTAACCCGTGCGCGCTTATTTAGTCGCGTCAATAAAACAAAAAAATACATTACACTAAAAAGGGCTGTTTTCAAGGAAGCAGAGGAGCATCAAACGTGCCGTATACCGTGCCGTGTAATACCATAATCGGTAGAGAGAACAGCACTTTTAGTATGAACACTGATATAGGTACTAACCGGAAGTGATTTCATCCTTCATGATGTACACCGCATCTTTACACTGGGCTTGACATTGTGCAGCATTTAGTTTACCAGTACCAAACACCCAACACTGCACACAGTCACGGTTCTCAGCACACTTCCCTTTACAAGTCTATTAATGATATTAAGATATCAATAACTATCTGATAGACTCCTCCAGTACCAACTAGACAGGGTTTTTTGGAACACTTCTATTAATGATATTAAGATATCAATAACTATCTAATAGACTCCTCCAGTACCAACTAGACAGGGTTTTTTGGAACACTTCTATTAATCATATTAAGATATCAATAACTATCTAATAGACTCCTACAGTACCAACTAGACAGGGTTTTTTGGAACACTTCTATTAATCATATTAAGATATCAATAACTATCTAATAGACTCCTACAGTACCAACTAGACAGGGTTTTTTGGAACACTTCTATTAATCATATTAAGATATCAATAACTATCTAATAGACTCCTACAGTACCAACTAGACAGGGTTTTTGGAACACTTCTATTAATCATATTAAGATATCAATAACTATCTAATAGACTCCTACAGTACCAACTAGACAGGGTTTTTTGGAACACTTCTATTAATCATATTAAGATATCAATAACTATCTGATAGACTGACTTATGACCCTTTTATCGTTCTTGACTTACCGGACAATCATCACAGAAGGTTCCTTTATAACTGAGAGTCGAGTTACAGACACATTTACCACATTCACATGTGCCTCGTCCACTGCACAGTACCTGCACAATACATTAGGGGAAACTTTGTCAGTCATGAGGTGTACACAGACGTTTAATTGAACAATGAAAGGAAATTACCGGGGCAAGAAAGGCAGAGAGTATGGATGGATGGGTAAAATGTAGGAAGGAGCCTGGGAGGGAGGAAAGGAAGGGATGAATGGACGGACGAACAAGTACAGTCATGAGGTGTACACAGATGAGCAGACGAACAATGAATGGAAATTAGCGAGGTAAGAAAGAAAGAGATGTAAGAATAGATGGGTAGATTGGAGGGAGAAGGACGGAGTCAGAAAGGAAGAGAAAAAAGGAGAAAAGAAAAGGAGGAACGGATGAACGAATATAATGATGGACAAATGATGGAGGATGGGGGAAAAATGTGTTGGAGGATGGGAGCAAGCATGCAATGGATGAATAGATAAATGAATATTGGAACTAAGGGGCGTATTTTGAGACGTACTAACTGATAGCTTGTTCATATACTAACATTGTTTTCGTTGAAACATGGTTTAGTATCTCGGGTACACATACAGTCCGGTCCTGTCCAGTTACCCACACAAGTACATACTTTACAAGCACAGCTACCATGTTCAGGGCCTGAAAAACAAGCAATAGTGAAACAATCACCAATTACTCCAGAACAGCTTGACAGAGCAGAGGTGAGCAGCGAAGATAGTTCTGTTAACAAATTAAATGACTCAGACGCCGAAAAATCACTAAAACAGTTACTGCTGCAAACCAGAAGGGACATTCACACATCATTTATACATTCAAAGTTTCAGTGGTGCTACCCCAATATTCCTGCAACTATTTTACAAAATCAAATTCTACAGTACTTATACTCAGGAAAGGTCTTAATATACCACGAGTTAAAACAGAATTAGCTACGAAATTGTTCTATTATAAAGGTGCTGTTTTAATAATGACTTGAAGAGCTGCAGGTCTTTAATACAATTTTTTTTAATTGTGCAGACTCAGTAATCTCTCGGTTTTCAGCCGTGCCTTAAATTTGAGATTCATCATTTTCCATACATCGGTTCACTGGTCAAACACAAAGCGCTCAAGCGAGGGGCCAAGGTACTTTCAATGGATTATTAAAATTTGAACCTTGCAACCTTGACTGAAATGCTTTGTGTTTGACCAGTGAACCGATGTATGGAAAATGGTGAATGCGCATGATAAATCTGTTGCCCTGCTGGCAGAGTCTCCCTTGGCGATTCTTGGCAGAGAAAATCTGTATCACAAGAGAGTACAACAACTCAGGATACGTACCTCCACAGACGAGTCCAGAGATTGGATCTCTTGGACAGTCCATGTTAGTGCATTCACAGTGATCCCCATAGATGATCTCACCAGGAATCTAGACACACAAAAAAGTGTTAACAGTGCTGCGTAACTATAGCATTAAATACACAGACACACACACAATAAAGTTATGAATTTTTTAAAGCATTTCATTGTGAGTAGAAGAAAAAACAAGCACAAATAATCTTCTTAACAAAAAATTTAGAGGATATTTATTTTCTTACTTCTTGCCTTGTACATGCTGGGGGACATAACCTGTGATACGAAAACATGTCTCACCTTGCTCTTACTGCAAACACACTCGCCACAAACACATTCGCCACGTCCACTACAGACTTTAGCAGTGCCGTTACCCCTGGAATAACCAAAAAATAAGGTACATGAACAACTCCTGTACAGATATTCTACGCAATAATCCATACAGATAAAACTACATGTACCTTACATAGTGGACACACTGTATGACAAATAGCTCTTTGGGAAAGAACTCTTACGAGTGAGTTCTGACACATGCGCTCGTACCCAAACCCCACCCATCACGTCACCTCTCTCTAAACCTCTTCACCAAGGAAATGGAATAGTTCCCTTCACAGTTCCCTCCACCATCTTAAAAGGTAGCGGAGCCTTTGCATCGAAGCGCGACGAACGGTAAGCTTGCAGTGATAGAAACATGTGAATAATTGTCCAGGGTATTAAAAAAAGCTTTCTATTATTGCAAGCTCACCTTTCGTCTCGCTTCGATGCACAGACAAGGCTACCTTTAAAGATGGCGCAGGGAACTGTGAACGGGACTATTAAGTACATTTCTTCATCGTGCGCCACAATGTTGAGATCAAGAAAACCATATTATTAAGACATTTCATACCCACGATTGTCTTGCTTTACAACACAAGTAAAGTTATCAAGATTTAAGGATTTTATTTTTTAGCTTTGTTTATGAGCCTTTTTTAGTTAGATCCAAATAGACTACTTTAGCTTGGACGTAATGTTTTCCTATTCCTGACCACGTGTCATTCCCTTGAGTATCATTTCCTTGTTTAACGGTTGTGCATGAATATGAATACGACTCCAACAAAGAATCTTATTCTCAAAAGAATGATGACACATGGTCTGAAATGGGAAAACATTACGTCCAAGATAAAATGGTCCATTGATTAGAAATAAGGTGAAAGATAGAACTCTATATCACCCACACCAGTAGAACATTTAGGATTTAGAATGATTATGATTATGATTTGATTTAATTTCCATGACTACTTACGTCTTACTGTTGCCATGGTTACCAACGGGCGTCTTCTCGTCTCCAAGCAACGGATCGGTTACATTGCTTTCAATCACGTGTTTTAAAGTTTAAATACAGAATGAGTTGGGCGTTTTAAAAGGTTATATTTTTGTTTATTTTGAAAAAGCAAGTCAGTTACTCTCTTTATTTATAACATTTAGTATCATTATTATTATCATCGTCAAATTAGTATTCTGTGACCAGTTAGAAATTTAGATTAAAAGATTTCTTTCGTAACGTGATTGTTGATCATTTGATACATGTATCTGAAATCTACGGAGGGGGGGGGGGGGGGGGGATGAACTTGTCTCTATCTTCAGCTTTTGATAACCGAGTGGCCCAAGAAATGAGCTGAGAGGAACGCCAGCAGTCCTTTAATCTTTTTAACATTGCATTACATTACTTTTTACAGTACTTTATCCTTCAATTTAAAAAAATGAAATTTAAGTTCTCAACATTTTTTAAAATGAAATTCAAATTCTTGACATTATTGATAATTATATATATGTATATATAAATATTTAGCTCAGCAAATGCAAAGTCAATAGAAATAACTAGCAGATTTGATGCTGTGACGGACACTTTTGATGCTGTCACATTTGATACATTCACTTATTTGGTAGTCCATTCAAGAACTGATTTAGGATTAGGATTAAAGGTTCTGCACACGTCGCATGTTGAATAATCAGCAAGTCTCTAGTGAGGTTTGAGGTAATACCCAGAAAAATTCCCAAATTTCATGGGTCTTATTATAATTATTATTATTATTTTGTTCATTGTTTGTTTGTCGTTTTTTTAGATGAGTTTTTATTTCCTTCGTTTTCTAAGGTCTGCTGGACAGATAAATTGCCCCTAAATTTGCAAATGTTGAAATTCATTCGAGTTAAAATACTATTGCTTTACTTCTTACCTCTCGCAGCGACTAGTATCGTACACATCTTTAATAGGGCAGCCGCAAAGTCTTCCTCCACTACGAACAAAACCAGTATGATTAACAATACAGGAAATAAGACAATCGTTGCCAAAAGTAGACAAAAGAAATCTGCAACTTAACTCGCAAGATATTTTTTTCACACTACGCTGTAGGTATTGTTACACCCTGCAATGCTCCATGCAACTTGTGTCGCAACACCGTTGCGAGAAAAACTGCAGAGAAAATTACTCCGTGTAATCGCGCCTTAGGCAACTTGCCAAGAACTATTGTCATAATAGTTGGCAAATTAACATCAAAATTCTAATGTTTGTAAACACCAACTAGGGATATAGGGCTCACTTACGTTTCTTCGTTACATTTGCAGACTCCACATTGTAGTGTACCGTTAGTGTTACAGATAGGACTCTTCACAACCTGAAAACATTAACCACAAATATAAATAAATCTTAGGCTTACTGCAATTTTCATAAACACGCGAACTCTGTGTCTGCGAGTTGCACGCTGAAATTTGTTTTTTCGCTGCCGTCAGTCTAACCATATCAGTCACGTACCTTTCATAACGAGTCGGTTTGAGGTCATTTGACTGTTTCGATAAAATTCATTGAATTAAAATTAAAATTCGAAAGCTGTTGTGGTTTTTCTTATTCGTGAACGTCAATAAAAACCAGCTGCTCTGCTCACTTTCTTCATATTCACATGCTTGATTGACGTCTCCATCACTGAAAATTCAATTCTATTGTGTCTGGAGTGCATGAATGCTTGTAAATATAATCAAGACTAGATTAGATAATAATTCTTACTGAATTTTGTGGTTTCTCGCATTCACAGTCACATATATACTCCAGTTTGACATTCACGTCTCCGAATGCAGTTTTCAAAGAAAACCTGAAAGATGAACAAATAGTAGTTGAACTGGGGTGAATAAATGGATAGATGGGAAATGAAAAAATGAATGAAACAATGAAATGTATGAAGTGAAAGGAAATTGGAATACAATGTGAGCAGAGGTTTTCTCTCTTTCTGCTATCCTGGCAGGTAGAGGAAAAAACCTCTACTCGGAGGGAGAAGTCGGAAAAAATGAACGAATGAATAAACCCCCTAGGAATGGAACCCCGGCGAGACTCGCAGAGGTGAGAGGTGAGTGCACCAGCCTTGGATTCCAATATGTGTAACTTACCCTGGTTGTTTGTTAGAACAATCTGCAGCTGTCACTGATACATCAAAAGACACCTGAAAACATGTCGCAACAACAAAGCAACATTATAAACCAATAGAGGTTTAGCACCATCACGTGTCCACGCCCATAATACATCTTGGGCTACTAGTGGTTAGATGGCAGAACAATAAAATCCCTTTGCTCTTGGGAATTGAATTCTTTCTCATGTAAAACGATTGTATAGTTCCTGCCATCTAACATGGCTGCCGTCACGTGATGGTGCAAAACCTCTATATACATGAAGTAAAATGAAGAAATGTTGAGCAGGTACAAGACAGGAGATGCTTGCTATGAAATGAAAAAAATTGTCTATTTAACCAACCTCTTGTCCTATCTTCACACCAGTACAGGTATTTTCACCTTCACGTTTACCATTTCTGTGAGTACAAAGAACACATACATCATATTCATATCTCTGGAGGATGGGTAGGAGACTGGTGCGATTAACATATAAACGAGGTTAGCTGTCACTTCCATTAAATGCATTACATTTGTGCAGAACCCTGGAATTGTTATTGGAAAATTTGCGTTCATAATGTAATCAAGGGTGTTAAAAATCCTGACCACTAGAAATCGTGTCTATATTTCTCGAAATCTCAAATAAGAAGTTCATTCGCAAAATATTCATGTATGCATCCCTTCTGCCTAAGCACACTTTTGAGCGTGTGCCTGTGCTCTAAATATTTGACGAGCCATTAAAATTGAACGATATTTTTCCCCCAAACCCTTGATATAGCATTTAGCTACACTTATAAAGTATATAGTCTTCCTTACGGGCAGTTAGCCGTGTATTTGATCTTGATGCCTTCTGGTGCGTTGTCTGTGATCGTCTGGGTTTGAGCAATTCTCTTTTGATAAAACAGAGCATCAATAATGAGATATAGACCAACAAGTTGACATATATAATACATATATAAAAAACGCAGTAGAACACAAACAGCAGCATAGCGGAAGAAACAGCAATGATTATAGCCGCACAGCAGCAATAACATACAACAACAGCAACAACACTGAAGACTATCGTGCACTAGGAAAACATCAGTAACACAATGCCAACAATACTAAAATCGATTATGTGGACTTTAATCAAATAAAGGCTCTTTTTTTATCATTTTTTGCTCGTATGCTTTCGACTGACATCAACAAGAAATCGGTTTCACTAGGCTTCAATAGTTATCCTGGTGAGTACATATGAATAACTCGTTGTAAAGTGGTTCCTAATCTTACCAAATAAGCCTCGCGTACAAGGGGCACAACATTAGAGGAGTCATTGTTCAGCCTTTGTGCAACTGCTCCGGTCTCGCTGCCAAGAAAACTGGCCAATGTCTGTAGTAGATTCAAATAGATAACATTAATACAACTCTTTCATAATGTAGGATTATTAAAATACGGACGCCGTTCTATTTCCTTTTCCCCTTCATTAATAAACGAACCTCTATAATACGGGCACTCAGCTCTGTTCCTTCAGTGTCCGTTGTACAGAAGTTTGACTTTATTACTTAACCTTACCTCGTAAACACCAACTTGAGTTTTAGTGATTGCAAATATTGGAGCCACTTGATTCTCTAGAAGAATTTCGCGGACAGATCCAACAGACGGAAAATCCTGTTATTAAAGAGATTGGTCATTTATATTGTAGAGTTTAGGACACATTCATACTGCAAGCTCACAAACGGTTGCGTGTGGCTAAGGATTGAAAATGGGTAGGGATGACAAAGCTAAGGCAAAGAGATGAACTACGCGAGAGAGCTCCCGGCTCCATCACATTAAGCGCTAATTATCTTTCCCTTCTCTCTTCATTAGTGTTTCATTTTAAGCTAAAGCAACAGAAGAGAAGTAGTAACGAGTGAGTGAAATCACGGTAAATCAACCTCTTGCTTTACTGGCAGCGCATTTACCCTCCACCTACAGTCATGTTAAGTATTTGATAATAAGGTTGTTTTGAACGGAGAACTCCACTTTACTTAGACATGTCCTGGTCCGTGTGTTACAAACCATGCTAGAGATCAGTAACGTTATGAACACAAAGTGGATGGTAAATCATAAGATATTAGGAGTTCAAAGTCCATTTAGTTTTTATAAATCTCAACTTAAGACAGTTTCATTTGATATATATTTCATGTGCGTTTGAGACGTATTTATATAAAATTTACTTTCAAAATGATCGTAGCATAAATAAGCATAAATAAAGTTACAACTTGCAATACTAAAATTAAAATCTGTCGTTTTCGTATTGAACAATATTAATATAATGGTATTAAATCATAAACGTACCAGAGTAGTTGAAGCAGCGTAAGTACCACCCTCAAGATGACATTTAGCATCATTAGGAACTACAACACCGGCAAGCTAAAATCACGATACAAACAATATCAAATATATAGCATGGGCGTGGTGCGTGTGAGATGGGGGATGACAAATAGAGACTGGTAACATGGCGCACAGGACTGTGGGATTGGTGCGTATGAGATGGGGGATGACAAATAGAGACTGGTAACATGGCGCACAGGACTGTGGGATTGGTGCGTATGAGATGGGGGATGACAAAGAGAGACTGGTAACATGGCGCACAGGACTGTGGGATTGGTGCGTATGAGATGGGGGATGACAAATAGAGACTGGTAACATGGCGCACAGGACTGTGGGATTGGTGCGTATGAGATGGGGGATGACAAATAGAGACTGGTAACATGGCGCACAGGACTGTGGGATTGGTGCGTATGAGATGGGGGATGACAAATAGAGACTGGTAACATGGCGCACAGGACTGTGGGATTGGTGCGTATGAGATGGGGGATGACAAATAGAGACTGGTAACATGGCGCACAGGACTGTGGGATTGGTGCGTGTGAGATGGGGGATGACAAAGAGAGACTGGTAACATGGCGCACAGGACTGTGGGATTGGTGCGTATGAGATGGGGGATGACAAATAGAGACTGGTAACATGGCGCACAGGACTGTGGGATTGGTGCGTGTGAGATGGGGGATGACAAATAGAGACTGGTAACATGGCGCACAGGACTGTGGGATTGGTGCGTGTGAGATGAGGGATGACAAAGAGAGACTGGTAACATGGCGCACAGGACTGTGGGATTGGTGCGTATGAGATGGGGGATGACAAAGAGAGACTGGTAACATGGCGCACAGGACTGTGGGATTGGTGCGTATGAGATGGGGGATGACAAATAGAGACTGGTAACATGGCGCACAGGACTGTGGGATTGGTGCGTATGAGATGGGGGATGACAAAGAGAGACTGGTAACATGGCGCACAGGACTGTGGGATTGGTGCGTATGAGATGGGGGATGACAAATAGAGACTGGTAACATGGCGCACAGGACTGTGGGATTGGTGCGTGTGAGATGGGGGATGACAAAGAGAGACTGGTAACATGGCGCACAGGACTGTGGGATTGGTGCGTGTGAGATGGGGGATGACAAAGAGAGACTGGTAACATGGCACACAGGACTGTGGGATTGGTGCGTATGAGATGGGGGATGACAAATAGAGACTGGTAACATGGCGCACAGGACTGTGGGATTGGTGCGTATGAGATGGGGGATGACAAATAGAGACTGGTAACATGGCGCACAGGACTGTGGGATTGGTGCGTATGAGATGGGGGATGACAAATAGAGACTGGTAACATGGCGCACAGGACTGTGGGATTGGTGCGTGTGAGATGGGGGATGACAAAGAGAGACTGGTAACATGGCGCACAGGACTGTGGGATTGAATTTGTGGACGAGATCAAATAGAGCTCTGCTATTTTGCGTTCTTGAATCAACGAGGTCGAACCACAAGGATTTTAACAATATAATGCACAATATATATGTTAAACGCCCTTATCCCCCGTATTAGCCGTATTCCTTACCAGTCCATCTCCAGCAAAATGGTAGCCAGAGTCTGTACACAGGATTACTAATCGTCTAGCATCGAGTTTACTTTTCCAGCCAATTTCCTGCCGGACCAAACAAAGAAAGCGTTAATAATGAAAGTTTGGTCAAAATGATCGCAAGCGTAAAATTTCTAAAACATGCATACAAAAACAATTATTGGTGCGCGCACTTGTTTGATGGTAAAATGAACGTAAACTGTCAAAGAAAAGCAAATATCTTCTGTATACTCGCGTATATTTGGATTCTTTGCACAGATCTTATGAGTACAGAAGAGCAGACTATTGTTTACTCCGGGGGGAGAATGACGAACATCACAATACCTTTTCACATACAGCGACTTGAACCAGTGCGTCTAAGCCCCCTTCGGGACGGTCAACGTTACCGGAGATGTTCAGTGAGCCCACAGTTTGCTGAAATAATGAAAAAGTACAAAAAACAATCTGAACTAAAAATCTGAGCTAATTGATTCGTTGTTTGTTCTCGCGCGTCGGGTAAAGAGTAGCTGATTAGAGCTGCAATGGGTACGATGCGCTGTCTCATGATGGGTCTAAGCGGTCGACCCGATAGGGAGACGACAACTAGAATCTACTTAGCTACAAAAGACGCAATTTATACCTTGGAAATTCATTAGTTCGTGGATACACAATGTTCCGGTAGAACATCACCGGTAGTGGCCGATGTTTCTAACAAAGTTTGGCATATACCATAATGGAAGGGGGTAAGGTCACGTGACCTTTTATTGCCTATATAACCTAATTGCCTTTTATCGTAGGGAAACTAACAGGGACCATTGCTTGATTGAATTGACTGACTTATTAATCCATGATATGATGATCTAGAGGGTTCCGCCTACAACCTGTTCAGTCGTTAAGAGGCTATACTACTCTAGGTAGTAAACAGAAGGTGTATGCGAGTACAGACCACGGAACTTACAACAATCAATCAATAAAAAAAGATAAAACAATCAACAACGTTATTTCACCCCGGCCTGCTCTCAGTCTGACCTCTAGCTCAGCTGGTAGAGCATTGGTAGTACAATTCCGAAGGTCGTGGGTTTGATTCCCAGCGAGGTCGGAAATTAATTTTTCCGAATTGATTTCCAAGGGTCTTTCGCCCGGAATAACCTCGTTCCCAAGCACTAGAACTTATCTATATTTCTATATCTTGTATTTTATAAATGCTACGCGGTCCACATATTCTCGTCTTTGTTTAAAGAGGATAACACTTATTGAGTGTAAAAGTGGCGTACCTCAAAGTCAGTTGGGTTCTCCGACAGTGGAAGCATGTTTTTGAAACCAAAAGCAGGTACAGATTTTGGGTTACTAATAGCTGGATGCATTAACCTGAAGATAAACAAACAAAGGTTATGATTTGTATCCGTTTATATTAAGAATCTTCACTGATTGATCAAAAGAAAAGAAAAAACGAAAGGAAAGGAAAGGAAACAAAACGAAAAGAAACGAAACGAAACTAAACGGAACGAAAGAGAAGAGAAGAGAAGAGAAGAGAAGAGAAGAGAAGAGAAGAGAAGAGAAGAGAAGAGAGAGAGAGAGAGAAGGAGAGAGAGAGAGAGGAGAGAGAGGGACTTTCTTTCTCTTCTCTCCCTCTGCCTTCCCTCTCCTCTCTTCTCTGCTCTTCTCTCTCTTCTCTTCGCTCTCTCTCGTCTTCTCTTCTGCTCTCTATCTTCGCTTCTCTTCTTTCTCGTTCTCTTCTCTTCTCTTCTCTTCTCTTTCTTCTCTTTCTTTTCTTTTCTCTTTCTTTTCTTTCTCTTGTTCTTTCTTTTTGTTCTTTCCTTGTCCTCCTCCCTCCCCGTCAAAGAAAAAGCAAGCAACAACAAAATAAACCAAAGGGTACGGTAAGGTAAAAAATCGAGGACAAAACGAGTACTATACTTACACTGGAGGGTACGTGTCGATATAAGGAGCCAGCGGCTTATCAACAAAAGCACCAAAACCAAGACGGAATGACTTGGTAATCCCTGACATCTCCTGGGCTGAAACACCGAAAAATAACAAACACTTAAAATGAGGCATAAGTGAATATACTGTTAAAGTGTGTAGATATCAATCGAGGCATACACAACTGTATGATTTTCTTATTTGGTATTACATATTATTTACATATGTATATAGAGTATGGCCTCACTTTATTGATATCTACACATTTCACGATTCAATGCTACTGAAAGACAACTTTATTGTTCTTGAACATACTCTGTTAACGAAAAAAGTTTTAGCGTAGCGAGAGTACCAGCATTGCCAAGGGACGAGCGTAGAAAATACCGGAAACACAACTCCTTAAGCCACAGTATCTTTAATACTGAACATTTACATAAAGAACGTCAAATGGGAGAAGTTTTTGTTTCAGTGGAGAAGATAAAGTACGATATGCTGTACAGCGGTTTTGGTATGAGTGGGTAACATACGATATTGACTTACAGCACGTACACGGTACGACATGCCGTAGAGAGGTTTTGGTATGAGTGGGTAACATACTGTACTGACTTACAGCACGTACACGGTACGACATGCAGTAGAGCGGTTTTTATATGGAGGGGAAACATACGGTACTGACTTACAGCACGTACACGGTACGACATACCGTAGAGCGGTTATCGAACGAGTGCGAAACACTGATACGGTACTGCCTTACAATAGAGCAGTTTTCGCATGACTATGAAAAGCTCAGTGGCGTATGTGCCTTGCCGTGACCGTGATGTTTTCTAGTATTTTAATTGGCTGACTTTTTTATCGCGCAATGTGATTGGTCTGGCATTGCCGTGACCTTGGCGTGACCCTGTCCGTGTCGTGGTTATGCCGTGTTCCGGGTATTTGATTGGATGGAGAGTAAACTCTCGAGCAATGTGATTGGTCTGGCGTATCCCTTGCCGTGTGACGACCGTGCTCGTGCCGTGAGCTTTTCACAGTCATACGAAAACTGCTCTAAGTGGGAAAAGTACGGTACTGATTTACCGCGCGTACACGATAGACTACGACTTGATGCCGGCGAAACGATGTCAGAGCCTTGTTTTTCGATTTCGGCGCAGACGCTTCCGCTTATTGCAGCTGACCTTAAATCACCAAGGCTCCCCCAAAAAGCTAAACTACAAGGAAAGACAGTTTTCAATGACAACTTTCTAAACCTTCATAATACGGTCACTTCTTTAATAAGAACACTGTCCGTTTTAAACAGGTTCAAAAATATTGTTTTAGTACTGAGTTATTTCTATGCGTTACCTAGTTTTTTGCCTAAGGTTTTGACTTGCTGAATGTCTTCCAACATCGATCCTGACAGGTCCATAAGGTAGTAAAGATCAACAGGGTAATTCTCTGGCATTCGGACTTTGACATTGAAGGTAGATGGTTGTCCTAAATGAAGGTAAAATTCGTTTATCAAACAACAGGAATATAGGTTTACATAATCAGGTGTGCAATTTTATTTAGCAATTTCTGTTGTCGGGTTATTTTGGAAAAAAATTCGCTTCGAGGGATTTTAATTTTAATTCAAATAACAAAATTCAGTGCTTAGATATCATACTTAGAGTAATGAAAAAATAAATAAATCGTTCTTGTTTTTCGAGGGTAGCACTTAATAAACAGTGCCTAATAAACCTTTCACCTGCGTTCCAAGATCGAAATGAAGTTTACAAGTAGATTTTTTTTTTCATTTTTTTTTTTTTTTAATGTGAACCGATCTGTGGGTGATTTTTAATTTCATTTTCTTTCTTCTAATGAGTTCCTTTTATTAATCTTTGCCTACCACTCACTCATATAACCATCCACCCATTTATTCATTCATTCATTTATTTCATTCATTTAGTTGACATTTTCTTGAGTGTTAGACATGGGTCAAAAACACTCATATAACCACCCACCCATCCACTTATTCATTTATTTTAGTGCACATTTTCTTGTGTATTAGACATTGGCTTCCATTATAGTTTACATCTGTCACTAAACCATTACAGTCAATCCAACAAATAAGGTAAGATCAAAACTACTTCATTGTTGTAGAATTTGTTTCCAGAACCACTTAGCTTAATGGAAAGAGGAAAAGCCTTGAGGGATGTCATTCAAAACCAATTCATATAATGAAACTGCAGCTTCAGTCAATGCTGACATTTGTCAATTTATTTTACCAAATCTATAAATCAAAAATAGATTGTTGCTGAATTTCCTTTTGAGACATCAAACACATCCTCAAGCTATGATATGATCTCAACAAAATACTTTTGATCATAAACTAATCTTGAAAGATAAAATTTAAGGAAGACCACTTAAATTTTATTTATTTAGGGATTTAGAAAAAGCTGGTAAATGCCAGAGAGCAGACAGACTTTAAATACCTCTTACACCTTTTTTAAAAAAATATAATTTAATACAAAAGAATTGAAAAATAAATATAAATGTTTTGCCATTCATATGTTGAAAAAATGGCCAAAATCCATTCGTTTAGGTGGGGGGGGGGGGGGGGGGTTACCTGGACGTAAGCGAAGAGTTAAATTCTGTGGTGCAACTTTGATTTTGTCATCAAGACTGTCCACCTAAAGAAAAATAGGTTTGTCAACAAAGACAATGCAATGTGCTGGTACTAATTAGGAAGAATTGAAGCCAAGCTCTTTGGGTTAATGGACTTTTTTTAAGTGAAGTTTTAATTGCTTGAAACAAAATACATAAACATACATAATAGATATTAGTGCCTTGCAACAAAAAATAAAAATTTTACTGTCACTGTTAGGCATAAAAATATGTCCAGTAAATGACATTATGAATAATAAATGTGTCATGCTGAATATTGAGATGGACAAATCTGTCTTGACTAAATATTATAAAATGAAGTGAAATAAATAAAAGAAAAATATATAGCTCACAAGAAATTTTTTTCCTAGTCATAATAATTTTCTCCACCATAAAAACAACATGCCAGTAAGGAAATTCAATCATTAAATTTAATTTAATTCAATCTTTATAAGGGAATCTGCCACAACCTGAGTTAATAAGCATTGTGGTTGGGAGAAGATAAAAAATTGTTTTTGTTCAATCAAGGAAAAGATAAATCTATTTTTACACATCAAGATTATTATAATTATTTAAATAATGGAATGGAAGCTTAGTCAGCGCCAAAAATATTTCACTGCAGATTGAAATGATTAATTTTCCCTTTAGGCAAGTATAGCCTTGTAAGTATATTAATAAAAAAACTAGACCATATACACATACATACAACTATACAAGTGTAATTCACATATAGTATAATGACATGATGCATGAATATTTAAAGTATGCCCAATTACTTACTGCTTTGGCATCATGTCCAGATAGAGGGTTCGATACATTCTTGCATTTATTTTCAAGATGTTTCTGTAGCATATTACATTTTGGTGTTTTTTGACCAAAGTAATTCTGCAACAAAAAATAACCATAATTAATCAGAAGTAGGTTATTGAGAATTTCTATTTTTCTCCATTCTTGCTTGCCTGTTTGCTTTGTTTTTATTCATTCTTTTATTTTTACCATACACTGTATGAGTGTGGCGTGGTAGTCATACCACCCTTGGCCTATTCTCTCTTGGGTCTTCAGGTCAAGGACCAGGGGTGCAATTAAAATGCATTTGTCTCTTAACTCTGTGATCCCAGGTTTGATTTCTATACAGCACATAGTCATAAGTAAGTAGATTCTGTCGCATCTCTCCCTTGATTGAAGGGTTTTTCTCTGGGTTCCTGTAGAATTGTGGAGTCACATCCACAGTTCTAATTTTATTTTTTGTAAAGTAGGTACATATATTTATTTATACTATATTTACCAAATCTTGACACCAAGCACACTCTGGGCTTAGTCTTATACAGTCACCACATGTAAGCTGTTTCTGACATTCTTCAGATATATCTCCAACAACTAAAACGAAAAATGAAATTAAAATTAAAAATATATATCTAATATATGTTTATGCAGCATGCAGAACTTTTAAAAAGGTTAAAGGGTTTATAATTTCTTATGTTGTACAAAAAAATATATTTTATACTCTACTGGGAGGGTGTGAAAAGTTTACAGAAATATCATATGTAAAATATAAAAATAGCGTAACTTGGCAATAATTTACCATGATTCAGCAGTAGCACTATGCATGACAGTGAAGTGAAAGCAGATCTCATAAGAGATTCCTTAGACATCAAGTGACTGTATTCAGAGTGCTTATAAACCATCTTTCTTTTGTCTTAGCTTAGCTCAAAGATGATCATGGGTATGAGAAATAAAGGAATAAGAAATAAAGGCTTGCAGTCTATAATTATGGGTGGTGTACATAAATCAACATTTGCATATTAATGTGTAATGGAAACCCCCCCCCCCCCAATTTTGTTTTACTGAATTTTTTTAGTATGAATTCTTTTTTGAATTTTGACTATAAAAAACTAAATTCAAATTCCACTTAAGGCCCTATTTGGTAAATGTCATGCTCAAGAAATCTAATTTTGCTTGTATTTGAAATTATGAGGATGCTTGCTTTCACAGTTACTCTGTAAGGTATGACTAGTGTTTCCAAAGAAAGAGATATGTCATCAACTATTTACTTTGTAAAAGATGGAGGATCTATATACACAAAGTTCTGAATAAAAAGTGTAGTCCTCTGATATTCTCAAAATTTGTTCCTAGAAACTTTTCTTGCGTTCCATACCAAATTCAAACCAGATAACAAAATATATTCTCTTTTTTTTAGTTTTGAATTTTTTTTATTTTTTTTTCTGTACACTACACAAGTTGGCCCTCACACCTGTATGGCCATAAAGGGGATTTTTTATATACACACTAGCTCGAAAGGATGATTTATAAAATGTTTCTGTTGTTAATTTTTACTTAAAGGAGGATCTTTACTGACAACATTTTTTATATTTTGGTTCATGATAGCATAATAAATCAAACTTCAAGGAAAAAGCAAACAGATCCTTTAAAGATTGGAGAAAAAACAATAACAAACGAAAATTTGAGAAAAACTGCAATAATTTCTGATAAATTATTTTTTTCAATATTGATTTGGAAAATGTCAAAACCCATACAACCATATACATTTTATACCATACAATTTTATTTTTGAAATCTTTTTCCAAAACTACATAATATTTTTCAATTTATGCTAATGAAATGCTAATATTGAAAATGTTGACAAAGATATCCTATTGAGTAAAGGTGCTTCTGGAAAATTATTAAATACGGGAATTAAATGGGAAGAGGAGAATTTCTAGGGAACAATAGAAAAAATGGAATAATTCCCCTCCTAGAAAGTATACTAAAGTATACAATATTGTTGATAGTATAAGAAAAATTTAAAGGGCTTGGTGGGGGAAATTTCTGAATCAGATCACTTTTTAATTCCTAGTTTTATATATCAACTCTGAACAGCAACAAAAACAAAGTCTCTAACACAGCAAACAAATGACACAAACTAAACTAATCTCCTTGAATTCAGATGTCCAAGAAGGAAGTATTTTAAATCTGTTTAGTGGGGTGCCACTGGAGTTTGATAGGAGGCTATTACTTTTCCTCAACAACAGTTACACAGTTATGCAAATTTATTTCCACATCATTCATAAACTATCCTGGCAGGGGTCAACCAAACACCATGGGGGGTGGGGTAAGTAGGGGAAATGGGCATCCAAACAAATATATTTCAAGGATGTAAAACAATAAAAATGCTTATCAACACATATAAACACCCCAAAAACAAAAACCTTTATTTTCTTGCAATACCTCCCAGCCATATTTCTTTCTTTATACTTTTATCCATAAATTAGTAAAGACATATTTTTCATACAGAGGTACATATTAATCTGATATTCCATTGAAATCTGTTTTAAAATATGTCTTCAGGAAAAAAATATTTAAAATTATTTCAAAATTTAGAAAAACACAAATGTTATATGTTCATATGGTAAATAATGAAATACCAATCAATAAAGGACAAGAAATTTGATTTTATCTAGGTATTAAGTTCATAACGAAGCTCACAAATGATGATGGTCTCATAGCGATCTGTTTACATTTTGAATTGAAAGCTATAGGTTAGGAAAGCACAAATATATTATGTAATCTTTAGTAAAAAAACTGTGTTTTTGATAGAGTACCAAGTGCTGTAAAAATCATGTGGTATTTCTAACTTCTGAATAATTTTATTTCAAAGGGAAGAGTCAATTTTTTTAAGACGAACTAAGCAGCTTAAATTCCTTATCAGGGCTGTAAGTATTAATAAATTATTCAAACAGAAAACAACAAAGCATTATTTTTCATGAGGAATCAAACAGTATTTATTATGTTTGTATATAATCATCAACATTTAATATCTAAAACCACTATAACATATACCTACATCTGGCCTGATTTATGAATTACAAAATTCATCTTCAATTTTACTCTTGATGAATAAAAAACAGATGAGTTTGAAAAAAAAATCAATTCCAAAAACTTAAAACCCTTGCTAAAAACATAAAAATATGTTCTAGAAACCAGCCACTTTAGGATGAAGAGTTATTCAATTAGGTCTCTACAACATTAGAAGGCCAATCACTTCTCGATTCCTTGGAAGAAGGGAATTATATAAGTACCTGAATGACACAACCTACACTCCAGGTGCTTGGAATTTACTGAATGCAGAGGGTAAAACCCAGTGGAGATGTTTCAAACTGTGGGCACAAGTTTAGAACGCCCTGCTGATACACCTCTATGAAAGTCATGTAGGGATTTTTTTAATAATGATTTTTTGTGTGAGCCAGAAAAACTTCCATTCTCTAGTAAGCTGATTTTCAATCTTATCATAAACTAATCTTGAAACCACATAATCTTCCAAGGTGTCAGATGGGAATACAAGAATGAAAGTCAAGTATACGTAGATTATCATACGACAATTTGGATGCGATATTTTTTTAATGACACGGAGTTTCCTGCTGTTATGCTCTATATACAGATGTGTGGTTGAAAAGTGGTTTTTCCTATAAGTGAACACAGAAACAAACGATTTTGACTGAGTTCAAATCGATCACAGGACATTTTCACAGTAGTAAAATAATTTCTCGGCATTATTGTGAAAATTAAGATTCCCACCTGAACAAAACTGCGGTTGAAATAAAATAATTTTTCGACATGTTCATAATATAACTTACACGAAAATATTTCGAAGTATCTCAAAATCCACGTGTGAATGAAATAATGTACACATGTAACACAGTCGAACAACAATGAAAACATAACATTTTCTATCTCCGTCAAATTTCTAAATTGTCAAAAGCCATGCCTTAAGCTCATTTGTGAAATTAGTTTCAAATAATCAAGTAAATGAAAGCTGATCTGTTTTTATACCGCTCAAAAATGACTCAAATACACAAACAGTGTTTCAAAAAAATTGGCGTCAACTTCTAAAACAAAATTGTTTTCCAATTAATTAGACCTAACCTAAATACCTACTGGCGTAGCTGTGGGTATATTTGACGATTAGCGTCTCATTTTTTTATTTTTTTTTTGAAAGATCAAGATGAATATAAATAATGATAAGTATTTTTTGACGTGCTGCGAGTACAGAAATAATGAAGTCGTCACGTAAGTAATACCAGAAACATAAGGTCATAGTATTCAGTAGTCACAAAAATTAGAAAAGCTAGAAACCTAATTAATAATAATAATAATATAATCTGCTTACCAAAAGATATTGCAGATCCTAGCAAAACAATACCAGTGAAGTATATAGTCTTCAACATGCTTATCTCTGGTCCCTGTAAAAAACGACAATGCATAAAGATGAAGTCCAAATGTCTTGTTGTCTTGGATTCAAATTATAAATGTTTAGCATTGGGGATTATTGTATTGAACATGAATTTCACATTTCATATCGACATTTAATCAAAAACACATCCCTCTACATCAACCGCTACCTATTGTCAAAGGCTTGAGAGCCGCCTAATTTCCTTCATTTCCTCTAGAAAACAAACATTTGGTGCCTTTTATATGTCATTTGCAATAATAAGGAGCTTTGAAATAGTTAGAATTCGCGACATATTTGATGTCTAACGCGGGATTTAGTCTCCAGCATTAATTCCATGTCAGTGCATCGATTCTAATCTTTCTGGAACAGAACAGTTCCTTAGAGTTCCTAAATATACGCAGGCCAATATTCTAAAAGCGTTTGTAATCTAACGGCTTCGTATGAAGAGTAAAAGAACAGCTCTTCGAGCCTCCAGAAGACAGCTTTACTCATTGGTGTCAATGTTATCATGAAGAGAAATTTTTTAATGATGTCAAGCGCCACAGAGTCACGCAGGAAAATAAATGATGAGAGCTCAAAAGAGAACAAAACGAAAAATTATTTAGACACATTTCTGGGTAGACAAACGATTAGTTAGTCTAAATAATGGAGCAGCTGTTCGAGAGTAAATACAAGATGTACATTAATGAAGCTTGTCTCGTGCGCTTGTGTGTTGGCGTTGGGCGCGTAAATCATTAGGTAAACCTAGATTTTTGCTTTGGTTTAAATAATTTTTTCTTGACACTACCTGTTTTGCAAATTGAAAGAAAACTTGACAGTCGCTTCAAGATAATAGAGTATGCTTCAGAGAAAATAAAGGTTGGTGATAAAAGAGCTACTTGTCGAGCGGTTCAAAAAAGTTTTGCTGTGACTGGTGGTAGTGGCCTCAGAGTCATTCAGCAAGCGAGCATATATAGTGAAGCAGCTCTGAACGAATGACAAAGAAGTTCAACTCATTCGAAACATCTTGTTTTCCAGCTAAACCCAGATATATCCACACAATGAGGTGTTATTTACCTACCTTTTTGAACTGAGGTTCTTGGTATTGAGTTTAAGGGCGGCTTTGCTTAGCAGAACAAGTGCTGCCTGACCAAGTATTCCATAACATCCGAACACGTTACCAGAATATCGAAGCAACCGGAAGCTGACTTGTCGAGATTTGCATGCCAACTATGTGACGTCACGACACACCCCGTGACCAATCCACAGACCACTGATCCTTGATCAGGTAGGACGCCACTAAAATATTTTAGGAAGCATTCCTAATTGCAGAGATAAGGATTCATAACGATTATCCAAACCCATCTGACTTGCCTGGCTGTAGATCCAATACAGTAGCATAAAACAACATATTTAGATGGCTGCAGAAGTCCCTGGATGTCTAGATACAGTAATCGAGTAACCTTTTCAGGTAAAGCAACGTAATGAATTGAATGAATGACTGGGAATAAGTGCGAATTGATCTTAAACCACCAGTTTGATAATCCAAGACAATGGTAGTGATAACGACGGCCTACCACAAACAAGAAGATACCGCTAATGGCAGTAAAAAGGTTTCTTTTCACATCCGAAACATTTTTAATTCTGTTATTATAATTGAGCTTGGAACTGATATTAAAACAAAGCCACAGGCGACTAAATGAAAAGAGTGCGAAGAGTGAAATAGCCTTAAGAAAATTTCCTGCTTTTTGTAGTTAAAAATAGGAAAAATATAAATAAAGATATGTGATTGGCTTTTTACCCCGATGTGAATACTGTATTTCTTGGACCTACTTGAGCACAGGAAGTATTTCCCAATGCCATTCAATTGAAGTAGACTAAATTCTCAATTTAAAATGCGTATCCAAAAAATGTGATCGATGGTATTGAGATCCTGGTGTTTATGTTACTGGGCTTCTGGAAAAGTCCTGACATGATCAATCTAAAAAAATAACCACAAACGCATTCAGTAAAACTGATGAGCGATGTATCCGGTCAGTCCAAGACGCCAGAAAATCTCGGAAATCTATTTGACATTTGCCTTTGGAAAACCAAAAAATAATTGTGTCGTATTTGAATTGGAGTGTTATGGCACAAAATGAAAGAGTTTTGATACACATAATGAAAAAACGCTTATGAAACTATTCTAAGTAATTGGGTTTTAATAAACATATTTAATCTTAGGCTCCATGTAGAATTTAAAGACTAGCCCTCAAGCCCGAACATGCAGTCTCGACGACCAGGGCGAATTAAGAGCAGCAGGCACTGCCAGGTGAAGTAGAACCGATGGTATTACGTCATTAGCAGCAAGGGAAAAACAAATTATCTTGGCTGCGAAGATCGACTGAATGCTTTTCATCCTAAATCAGCGAGAAAAAGACCAAAGCGGACTTCAAACTCTACTTTCAGTTTCCAATGCATAGATCAGGAGAGTCGAAGGGTGACCGGAAAAAACTGCGCTAATTTGCATAAAACTATGTTAAAGTAGCGACTCGTTATGAACATCTGCGCAAGCATTTTTCCCCCATTAGTTAACGTTGCCATGTCCCACAAGCTAAGAAATTCATCTACGATATATATATATCCAGCATTTAAAACTTTTCTTTTCTTAATCCTTGTTATACAGTACTCTTCAAACTGGCATTTTTATCATTAGTATTCATAATTTGTAAATTATCGAACGAACGAACGAACGAACTGAACGAACGAACGAACGAAGGTATGAATGAAGAAACGTGAAACATGAATGAATAAATTAATCAGTGTAACTAAAGTCAGGTCATGAAATAACGAAAAACAAACGAAAGAACGGAGGAACGAATGATATGAATGTATGCAACTAAAGTCAGGTGATTATGAGTCGAGGACTTGCTATTACTTACCCTTAGTGCATTTTCTCAGTAATCATTAGTTCTACGCTGATTGACAGATTTATTTTGCGGTTTACACCTCACGAAATCGTAGGAGCATGAAAAACTAAATCATCGGGAAAATGATAATGATAAAGAATTTTTTACCTTTATTGGTAAGAAACTCAATTAATGCTGAGGCATTATTTTACATCGAGGCCAAGATAAGTATATAATGGAACCGGGAAAACATATAATATATATGATGATTCCCTAAAACACGTCTACTAAATAAATTCCATAATTGGGAGATTTCTCTAATACCCATTATTATATTATTTCTCTTGGAAAATTGTCAATTTGACCTTCTAAAAGGCATTCCCTCTGGCCACATTGGTGCCACAGTTTAAATTGGAGGCTTTTAAGCAGAAAACCAAATTTCATTTATATAAAAACAAATCATGTCATGCTTTAATGCTTTTTTTAGCGCGCGGCGCGCACTTCCAGTACTTATTAAAAATAGAGTTACTGTAGTAAAAAGCTAGGGACGGTAAGAACATAAGATTTCCAAATTCCACAACGGCGACGTCAACCGAAGGTGCAAATCATTGACTTCTCTTTACGCGGGTTCTGTTCATCGGAGATTTTATTCAAAATATTGTCGATAAAGTCAACACATCCACAGGGATAAGGCAGACTTTGAAGGCATGAGACCCCTAATACTGGGAAGTTTACCGGCCTCCCGTTGGCGTCGCCGTCTTCAAAACTTCAAGTTAAGTCCTAATTCAAAACATCTCTCACGCATGCGGACAATCCTCTCCAAAGGACGCCCAAGCTTTTTTTTTTTTTTTGAAACTATACTTCTGTAATTCACTCCTTTCTAATAATTTTAGAAAGCCATATAAATTTAAAACCCGCTCTTTTTTGTTTCCTGAGCATTCTTTCTGTCCTTTGGTATACCAGAGTTTCAAACCGATATGGGATTTCTGTGTCACCTCCATCGCCCCCTATAATTTGGTTCCTCTTGGCAAAAAAATGGCGGGCAGCGATCCGGTAAAGGGGTACTGATTTCAGAACGAAATAAGAAACGTTTGAAAACACTGTATTGATAGTACCAATATAATTTTTACATTTTGATAAAAACTACTGAATGCTACGACTGCAATGAACTTTGCAAATTTGTTGGTAACGTTTACAAGTTGGTCACTTTCATTTCCTAGTTCCGCTACGCAATGCGCCTCAATTAGAATTATTGACAGATTATTAACTCTCTTTTAGAGGTAAGGTCAAACAACGATGGTATGGATATCGTCCGAACCTCTTTCCTCTCAAAGATTTGTTAAAAAATTTTATCATGCACTGCGCATCAATCAGAAGAGACACAGCTTTACCTTTTTGAAATGCTCAGCTGTGCGTGCAGCAAACATTCAATTCTGTAATTTAACTTTTTAAATTTGGAGATATCCCTTCAATCTCCAACCCAGAGTTCGCATTCCTCTTAGTCCGCACCTAGAGGAAAGACACGAGATTGGAGATATTTCAGGACAAAATTTAGGATTTTACTTGCAGAGGTGGCGGGTACCGAGTAGCCGCCCTACCGACCTTTCCCTATCTTCAAAGATTGGGCTACCTGTGGTACTACGTTTCGTTTCAAGATGGCGCCAAAAGTAACACAGATTAAATTCCTGCCCGTTATTGGCAAGTAAAATAGTCAAGAGAACCTGAATATTCGATCTTTTACGATGGAGAACGACACCCCTCCTAGAACAAAATCAAAAGGTATGTAATTTTCATAACGAGATGTTTGAAGTAGAAAGAAGAAACAGGATTTCTTAACGTCAAAAAAATTTCAATTTGTTTTGAAATATAAAGCGTCCATAGTTACGTCTAGTTTAATACGCTGATATTACATGCTTTTAAAACACACTTCTTGATTTATATGATTTATATAAATGTATAGTTATATTTCTTTATGCTGGTTCAAACTATGTTTTGCTAGTACATGTTACATCTCATTACAAAACCTGCTCTTTTTATACATAGTAACCACAGAAATCTCTGTTTCTCTAATTGCAAAACGAAACGTGAACACCAAGGAACTATCTGCAGACAAGATGTAAGTCTTGGTTGTGATGAAGATGTATACATTTTGATGATAGAGTTCTTGTCCTGATGATAGCAAATTGGGGACCACTCATTTTTTAATTTGGGGGTGGGGGATCCACTTGGTTAAACCATACCGCAAAAATGGCCAACTCATTCATTCTTTCATGTGCCCACTTCTCCCCTCTTGAGCTGCTAAATCCCACAGACTCTCCAGCCTCCCTGATAAAAAATGAATGGTTCCTCTGGAATTTTGAATAGACAAATAATGTTGAAAACTTATCAATCTCACTGTCCCACACTCCACACCAAGACAACTACATGTAAATGGCAAGACACATTAGTCCACTATTGATAAGAGGTTATGAAACAATGTATTGCTGTTGCTTGCAGTGTTTCAAACAGGTTCCTGAGTGACAATGAAACTTGACTATAGCTGCCAAAATATGGAATCTATTTTTTTCCCAATGTAGCTTCCAATATAGACTCTATCACTCTATTGACATTCTACAACCATCCTAGCAACAACCCAATTGACATTACCTTAATACTTAATTTCAATTTTGAAGTTTGCATTCTTTACTATTTTAATATCATTGCACCACCCTGATAGTATAGAGCGTTTTCACGTGATGTCACAGCGGCCATGTTGCCGTACCAAAACAATACCTTTTCTATCCCTGGACAATTGAACTCTATTTTCATGCAAAAGCTTGCAGAAATTAAGTTTGTATCGTTTGGTACGCCAATATGGCTGCAGCCTTGTCACGTTTATCATCCATGGTAAAACTGCTCCATATTGAGTGTTCAAATTAATTGATTTAATAAAAATGAAAAGCAAATTCTATTTGTTATCAGAGCTGATAGCATACTGACCTTGACCCATGTTCGTTTGGACCGTGAGAACATCAAGAATATTGATAATTTGGATTGTCTTGGGCCTGTAACTAATCTTTACTTACAAAATGTAAGTAGTTTGAAAATACAAGTAAAAAGTGTATTGATTAATGGAGGCATGGATCAAGGGCGGATCCATTCAAAAATTTAGGGGGGGCTAATTGAGCTTCCTCTGTTAACACAACGAAAACTGCAATAAAAATTTTTTTTCTGCTAAAGTGGGGCTTCAGCCCCCCTTTGCCTCCCTGGATCCGCCCTTGTGGATATTATGTTACATTATTATATATATTATGCCTGAGTTTAATATTTGTTCTACAACTATTTACGTCAACATAATTATGCCATCTGATTTTCTTTTTTAGAATGAAATCACCAAAATTGAAAATCTTGATCCACTACCCAAGCTTAGGTAAGGTTGATTAACAAGACCTATTTTTTTGAGTAAAACAACAATCTATAATAAAATGTTGCAATAATTGGTTAAAATAATTAATCAGATTGATTCTGAGTTTTTTTCCATTAGGTTCCTTACACTTGCTAACAACAAGATCAAGAAAATTGAGAACTTAAATCATCTTCACTCCTTAATGTTTCTGGATTTAACAGACAATAATATTGAAGATTTTGATCCAAGTAAGTGTTTTCAGTGTGTTTTTTTGCTACATGATTGTTAAGGCAATATTGATTCTTTCTGTTACCAAAATCTTATCCATGGACCAGCCTTGAAATATATTCCTTTGCTTGTTGAATCCTTCTTTGGATCTTATGACAAGAAAGCATTAAATGAATTCCAATTGGAATTTAGAAGTTGATTAATTATGAGGAAGGAAAACTGGTGAAACTGAAAAACCCTCGGAGCACAGGAGAGAACCAACAAACAACTCTACTCACATAGGACACCAAGACCGGAAGGACTCAAACCTGGCTTGCATTGGTGAGAGGCAAGCACTCTCACTGCTACACCACCCATGCTTCCCAAGTATTTCCATGTTTTGCTGACTTGCTTTTGTTTTCTGCTCGTAGAGGAACTTCCTAAAAGCTTGATTATTCTAAATATGAGTGGGAATCCATGTGTGATGCACAATGATTACAGGTCTGAATTAAAAAAGTATTAGGTATTTAAGTATCTTAGACTGCAAGATTGCCTTCCAGAATTAAAAATCTTGTTGGGGGGTGAAAGGTATTGCTTGATTTCACTAGACGTCATTTCCTGTTTGGTGCAGAATGTTCATCAGCTAAATCATAAATTTTCAATAGAATTCTTTCTGGCTGACAGCACATGGTGGTCAGTGTTTGACCACCCAGATAATGAGATTCAAAAACTTTTATTTTATCAGCTGAGTGAAAGCCAGCAATGTAAAAGGATTTGACTAAATGAAGGCTTGAATTGGGTTTCCTGTGTTTCCTACGCATTTTGAAAAAATGCTCTCTCAAAAGTTATAAAAGTTGAGGGGTACAAATCTGTAGGAACCACATTCACAAACTCATAATGATACATATCCACTATAAATTGCAGTATTTGGAACTCAAAGAATGAATGTTTCTCATAGCTGTATACACTGACATCCTATAGGGTTAAGATACTACAGTCACTTGATAAACTTGAACAACTTGATGGAAGCAACATCACTAAAGCAGACCGACAACAAGCTGGCTGTCCAGTGTAAGTAATATAGTTGTTCTAGAGTGCATACCATTATATTCACATGAAAAACTTTGTAACAAATGTGCACAAATTAGTAAGATCAGTAGACCTTAGCAGACGTTAGAGCTATAAAACTTTGCACTAATTTTGTAACTTTTTTTGTTATTTGTTTTTAAATTATTTAATTTTTTAACTTTTTCATGGATATATGGTATGCACTGGTGTAGCTCTATGTATTTGTGTTTTAGCAATGAGAGTGAAACAGAATCAGATGATGAAGATGAAGATGAACAAGAAGAAGAAGATGTAAATGAGAATCAGGAGAATACTGAAACAGGTGTGCTTAAAAATCATTTTGTAACTCAGTGTAGGCTTCTTTGCGTTCTAAATCTAAATCTTTAATCTGCAAAGGTTTCCCATCAATACAGTAGTGATGCTCTTGTGATTATTTTGTTTTATTTCGTATAAAAAATTGAAATTAGGACTTTTAGACTTTATTTACAGACACGTGCTCGTATATCACCTTAGTTGCGTGACTGTTACCTTACTTTTTGCTGTTACAATATCTTTTCAGGCACGCTAGATCAACATTGCAACGATATTCTCGTTCGCGCCAAAATTCGCACCATGAAAGTAAGTGTTTTTTTAGCATATCTTCCATGCCTCGATAAGTTTATTCATAACCGCAGACCGACCTTTATCAGTATTTTAAACAGTTATCGTAGAATGATAAGTTATACACCGTAGTGAAAATAGTAACTGACGTTTCGGACGTTAGTCCTTCGTCGGAGTTGACTCCGACGAAGGACTAACGTCCGAAACGTCAGTTACTATTTTCACTACGGTGTATAACTTATCATTCTACGATAACTGTTTCATTAGAAACACCGACGCAGTCCACGCTAGTGTTTACTAGCCATCATCTAAGTATTTTAAGCATCTTTGGTGTAAAACTCATGCGTAACTTCTAATCGACTTCTTGTAAAAACGGCGCTAGAATGTTTGTACAACTCACTTGTTCACTCATCAGGGCTTGAAATAACGGCTGGTAAGTCGCCGCTCATGATGAACGTTACGTTGTTCGACTGGACAAGTTCCAATTCTGGACGGACATTGTCCCATGTCTGGTCGTTATGTAAAGGAACAAACACTAGGGCGAGGGCATTGTTAAAAATAAAGGCCGAAGGCGCAGCCCGATCCGTGATTTAGAAACAATGGATTTGTATTTCATATTGATTTGATATGAATGTCCCCGGGACAGGTCTATATTTTTAAAACATAGACCTGTACCGGACATTATTGAGGAAAACAACCGCATTACACGATGGGATTGGGGTGTGACTGGTTATTAATTTAAGGCTTTGCTCATGCAACACCAAATGAACCCACTTTTATCAACATTTTGATTGTCCCCATATATAAAACGAATATGTAGAGGATATTACATGGGCGCGCGGAGATACGAAATTTATCTTCGAGTGTTGAAAAGATCTCTCACAAGTGAGCGTAGCGAACGAGTGAGAGATTTTCAACACGAGAAGATAAATTTCGTATCTCCAAGCGCCCATGTAATATTCTGTTTATTATATAATTATCAATGAAAGTATGTTTTTGCTTTTTCAGGCAATTCTTTCCGTGTATTTTTGAATAGTCATCGCAATGGTGTTATTTTCACGTGTGAAGATATCAATTTTTCGAAATAGAGAAAAATAGATATTTCATTGGTAATTATATAATAAAAAAGGATATTCTACTCGACGTCTTATCAAGGCTGCGCGCAGGTGAACAGACAACATATGTGTTTCAGTCACGCGAGGGCGACAATTCACCAGAATCCACTTGGGTTTATCAGCATTTGAATCGTCTGTATAAAAGGGCAAAAGTGTCCTTAAGAATCCCCCTTATTTGAGATCTTGTCACGGCTGCGCGCAGATGATCATCAACATGCTTTATTTTGTTTTTCATCTTTATTTGAGATCTTGTCACGGCTGCGCGCAGATGATCATCAACATGCTTTATTTTGTTTTTCATCTTTATTTGAGATCTTGTCACGGCTGCGCACAGATGATCATCAACATGCTTTATTTTGTTTTTCATCTTTATTTGAGATCTTGTCACGGTTGCGCGCAGATAATCGTCAACATGCTTCATTTTATTTTTCACCCGCTGCCTTACGCGTTACTGAAACACAAGCGCAATGCGTTCCTGCGTGCGTATGTGCAGTGGCGGATCCAGGGGGGGTTCGAAGGGTTCCACGGAACCCCCCTTGAAGGTTTGATCTTTTAGGTAATAGAAATATGTCTTATATAAATTTTGCTTAAAAGTATCCACAAGGATAATGTTGAACACGAAATGATAAATATTTGCTGTTATAATGTTTAATTTACCTTTAAGAGTGGCTGTCCGTAACGGTCGAGAATGGCGGGACAGCGAAGGAATTTTCAAATTTCTCATATTTTGTCAGAAGACAACCTTTGGTAAGCTCTTTTAAGAAATCCAGTTTAAAACTTCGAGCGCTTTTTTATTTTGGCGAATTTTACGAAAATCTAAAACTCGACTTCCGGTTTGCTCTGGACCGGTGTGAACAGCCCAAAATATTACCCATATTTAAGAAGGCCTCACTCGTTCAAAAATACTCCTATCGATCTGATACTTTTTCAACATTTTAACTAACTATCAGACTCCAAAAGGGATAAATAATATTTTTGGGAAAATGTTTTTTTCTCGCTTTTTGGGATTTTTTTTCGATGGCATTTCAAGCAGCTACGACGCGAAGCAAATTTTAGCCTAAGTTGAATGCCCTAAATCATCACCTGGTATATATTTTATTTTCACTAAAACTATATGATCTGAAAGCTTGTTTATTGTAATTCTTTTCCTGAAAGTATCAGCTTTGGAACGCAAATACGTCCTCGCGATTAATCGACTCTTCTATGTAGCATACGGCGGTCTAATTTCGGATTCAGAATCAAAGCGCCTGCTTTATAAATACTCAAAAACTTTCTTGGATCACCCAGAATGAACATTTTAATCGTAAACAACATTAGTTTGATGACTGTAAACTATACTCCAGCTATATATTATTGACTTATTCTTTTGTACTGGAATGTTTTAGAGAGTAAGGACTTAAGCGTACGAATTCTAAGTTAGAAAAAAAACCTTTAGACCCCATCAAACGCAGGGTTTTTTTATTTTTCTCTTTTCTTTGTTTTTGTTGAATATACTTGCTCAAAATCCTCCCAAATTTCAATTAGTTCCACGTTATTCGTAGAAAAAGCAAACTCATTTTCGTACTTTCTCAAAATTAATGGAATAAGTTAGAGGACATTATGATTGAATAAACAAACTGAATTAGTTGAGAAGCGTGGCACGTGAACGTCGATCACTTGTACCTTTCTTGAATTATATGAACTAAACAAACAACCTTTATGGTTTGTATTTTTTGTCTTTATCTCTTGTCAAAATTAATAATAACTAGTGACTAAAGTGCGTGCAGTTGCTTTCGTACTATTTCATTTAAGCCCCTTTCCCGATAACGTCACACATTTGATCCGCATCAACACTGCCTACTCTGCTTTTTTTCCCTTCTCTTTTGTTGCTGTTTTTGCTTGTTTTTATATGGGGTTTCAGAATTGATTGATTTAACTTGATTCTAAATGAAAAAGCCAAAAATCGTCCTTGTTTCATTAAGAGAAGTCAGTGGCTAACAAACCTGTTTCCTTTCCTATTCATTCGCCTAGAATAAACTGTTTGACAGGAACAACAAGTATCTTTTTACCAATAATAATAACATATTATATATATATATATATATATATATACAGCCATTTGCAAAAACTATGGCCGCTTCCAATACATATACGAGTATATCGAAAGCATATCAAGTATTATGGGATATCTTCCACTATATATTTTTCAAGTTGTCTATCATTAGGGCTTTCTGGAAAAAAATATCAAGAATGATATCCCGCCCTGTCTGATATACTTTCGATATAGTTGTATTTATATTTGAAACGGCCATAATTTTTGCAAATGGCTGTATATATATATATATATATAACAAAGTATGTAATGTGGTCTATACTGGTGAAACAGTGCTCGATGCGTAGGGATGCAGAGCAACAGATATATAGTAAAGATTGGATTAAAGACGAGACATGTTCACTGTAACTCCGAGTTTCGTGCTTACGCACTCATCAGACAGACGTTTTTTTCAGAATGAGTGGCCGTGTTGTATCCGATATACAAACACGAGGCGTAGCCGAGTGATTGTATATCGAATACAACACGGCCACTCATACTGTAGATTGCTTATCAAACGTCTAGGCTAGTTCCTTTGTGTTTCACTAAAATTTTCAAAATTGAAGTGAATCTGGCCAAGAAAATCCAAGTTTAAGTTTATGCAAATGAAGACGAATCTATATCAGATATAAAACCTCCTTCATGGTCGTGATTTCTATTGTGTTTTCCTCATGAATTATTTATGAGTTTAATTTAAAAAATATATATATATATATATATATATATCAAATTATGCTTTACAACATTAATGTTTATAGCCAAGATTCAGGTAATAGCTGCTCAGTAGGCAAGCTAATCGTCGAGCTGAGCAGCCGGTTTTTTTTTTCTTTTTCTTATTCTTTTTTTTAACATTTTGACAGGAACAATTGTATGGTTTCTATCAATTACAGCCGCAATAGTAAACTACATTCTTAATTAAATGAAGGTATGGTGCTCTGGCGGCGGCTGCGTGCGAGTGCGAAGATTCTCTGTTCTTGAAAAGCATTTTTCTCTTGAGAGATGGTCGAAATCTCTTGAGAAACAATCGCTATTTGATCTTGCTAAGGCCGTCAAATACAAAGCTTGGAAGAGGGGGTTGGGGTTTCTACCGACCCTAAAATTCTCGTCTAGTAATATGAGGACCTCGGATTTATCTGCTGAAGAGGCTGGGCTCTCAAAGAAAATAAAAAGTCTGACCGCTTTATCAAAAAACAGAGAACCTACTTGGTCAACAAGCTCAACATTGAGTAAACCTTAGGAAGAAAGTTAAACCCAGAATTTGTAGAAAAGGTCATGAGACGTGCTCGAGGTCCCGACGGCTTGCGTCTTTTCAAGTACTCGGCCAGACCGTCCCTGAAGACCTTGCTATCTCCCCAAACGCAATAGAGGAAGATGATAATTTTCCCAGTACAATACTGTAGAAGCAGCTATCTCGACTTTCCAACCAGGGCCGTAACCAGAACTTTTACAGGGAGGGTGCACATCGAATAAAAAAATCGGCGGACCTTAAGCTTTTATGTGGGGGTGCACGTGCACCCTGTGCCCCCCCTGGTTACGGCCCTGCCAACTACAGCACCCTATCACTTACGACCAATACGATATATGTTCCAATGGTGAAAAATGACAGACTTAAAAACTCTCTAGGTAACAATGCTGCAGATTTTCTGTGAGGCTCTAGAGTTACATGTTCCTGTTCCCCTAAAAGAGCAAAGCACCAAATACCTTGAATGTAGTTTACGATTGCGGCCGTAATTGATAGAAACCATACAATTGTTCCTGTCAAACAGTTCATTCTAGACGAATGAATAAGAAAGGAAACAGGTTTGTTAGCCACTGACTTCTCTTAAAACAAGGACGATTTATAAAAAACAGAGTAGGCAGTGTTGATGCGAATCAAATGTGTGACGTTATCGGGAAAGGGGCTTAAATGAAATAGTACGAAAGCAACTGCACGCACTTTAGTCACTAGTTATTATTAATTTTGACAAGAGATAAAGACAAAAAATACAAACCATAAAGGTTGTTTGTTTAGTTCATATAATTCAAGAAAGGTACAAGTGATCGACGTTCACGTGCCACGCTTCTCAACTAATTCAGTTTGTTTATTCAATCATAGTGTCCTCTAACTTATTCCATTAATTTTGAGAAAGTACAAAAATGAGTTTGTTTTTTCTACGAATAACGTGGAACTAATTGAAATTTGGGAGGATTTTGAGCAAGTATATTCAACAAAAACAAAGAAAAGAGAAAAATAAAAAAACCCTGCGTTTGATGGGGTCTAAAGGTTTTTTTTCTAACTTAGAATTCGTACGCTTAAGTCCTTACTCTCTAAAATATTCCAGTACAAAAGTATAAGTCAATAATATATAGCTGGAGTATAGTTTACAGTCATCAAACTAATGTTGTTTACGATTAAAATGTTCATTCTGGGTGATCCAAGAAAGTTTTTGAGTATTTATAAAGCAGGCGCTTTGATTCTGAATCCGAAATTAGACCGCCGTATGCTACATAGAAGAGTCGATTAATCGCGAGGACGTATTTGCGTTCCAAGACTAATACTTTCAGGAAAAGAAGTACAATAAACAAGCTTTCAGATCATATAGTATTAGTGAAAATAAAATATATACCAGGTGATGATTTAGGGCATTCAACTTAGGCTAAAATTTGCTTCGCGTCGTAGCTGCTTGAAATGCCATCGAAAAAAAATCCCAAAAAGCGAGAACAAAATATTTTCCCAAAAATATTATTTATCCCTTTTGGAGTCTGATAGTTAGTTAAAATGTTGAAAAAGTATCAGATCGTTAGGAGTATTTTTGAACGAGTGAGGCCTTCTTAAATATGGGTAATATTTTGGGCTGTTCACACCGGTCCAGAGCAAACCGGAAGTCGAGTTTTAGATTTTCGTAAAATTCGCCAACATAAAAAAGCGCTCGAAGTTTTAAACTGGATTTTTTAAAAGAGCTTACCAAAGGGTGTCTTCTGACAAAATATGAGAAATTTGAAAATTCCTTCGCTGTCCCGCCATTCTCGACCGTTACGGACAGCCACTCTTAAGTTCCGTTACTAGATAGTAAATTAGGTGATTAGAGCCAATTTTTTGTCAGACATCGACTAAACAAAAGAGAATTATACACAGTTTAAGAAACAGAACCCCCCTTTGAAAAATCCTGGATCCGCCACTGATGTGGTTCATGACTTTATATTAAAACAGCATGTTGCGCAGTCTAAACTTGGAGGCCCTCAATGGTGAACAGGTTAACTCGTTTTTCTCATCTTCTAATACAGGAAGATGCCGATCACGAGAAGAGGTTAGACGAGCTTGAAACCTTACGCACTGATGTCATCAATACAGCTCGTCGTGCAAGGGAAAAAGAAGCGGAAGAGAAGGCTCGCATGCGGATATCAAGTAGTCTTGACAGCCCAGTCAGCTCCACGTAAATAAAAATAGACCTCTAGCTTGGGCGTAATGTTTTCTAATTTCAGACCACGTGACGGTTTTACTTGACTTTTTTGGACACGTGACATTCCCTATAGCGTTATTTCTTTGTTTAACGGTTACGCATGAGAAGACCCCATGAATATGGATACAACGCAAACAAAGAATCTTATTCTCAAAATAATGACACATGGTTTAAAATGGAAAAACGTTACGACCAAGGTAAAGAGCCCTGTCTTTAAGGGTAGTCTTGGCGGAGAAATGCCGAGTTTGTATTGTTCAGTCGTCACTACTTTAACGATTTAAAAAAAATTAAATTAAAAAGTACTGTATTTTAAAATAAAATGTTTGAAATTCGTTCATCGTATTCCTGCCTATGTGACTCAAAACCACACTCGCCGTAAGTTTCCTATTACCTCTTGTCTTATTTCTTTATTGTTATCATTGGAATCGAAGTTGGTTATTCTCGTTCTTATCTAGACACAATGAGGTTAAATCGAATATACTAGTATTTCATTGTGTAACCACGATCCTCAAATGTCACTAGACTCACGCGACTCAAACCAGACATACGGAAACAGCTGCTCCGCACCAACCGAATAGTTTCGAAAGTATAATTTATTTCTATTTTTTGCCGTATTACGCTCGGGTATCAAAAATAATAGAACAAAGATGGATGGATACCTCCTTTCTTACACTCAAACCGGCCCCACGTGCTTTCATCAGTTTCTCGGTATTTGGATACCCTGATGAAAGACTCGCACTCGTCTTTGATCTATTGCGTCTAACTTTAACCTTAACGTCTTAACCTGTGAAACAAGAATTTCTTGATAAAGTGTAATAGTCAAACTATAGTTCAAATGTACAGATTAGAAATGAATCTACTTACCTCTATCAGGCACCGTCCACTCATACCCGGAAATTTTTTACATCGGATTCTTTCTTTGCGGAATATGGCTTTATCGTAAAAACGCAAGTTCTCGAACACGGATACATACGTGCGGGCGAAAATTCGAAGATGCTACGTGTAGACTATCCGCGAGAATTTTTTTAAGGAATAATAAAAAATCCGTTTTCAAAAAAAGCCGGTTACTGTGGAAGGGGCCTTAGTCTACTAATTACCGTGTACATCTGCATTAGATTTAAAAGCACTTTACGGCAGCTTTTTCCTTTACTTCCCTGTTACGTTGGATCTTGAATTCCCTCTTCCCAGCTTTACAGCCTCATGCAAGTCCCCTCATACCACATATATAATGCAAATGTTTTCGATACCCTGAAACAGCCACTGTGCTAAACAATGCAAAGTCAGAGCATGGCTCATTCACATACACTTGTTTCAATAAAGTTAGTTATCAAAAACCTAGAAAGCTGAGATCACTGAGGATCATTTTGATTCCTTAGAGAATACAGGAACAATAGTCATAATTAAAGAACAAAAGCAATGTGAAAAGGATTGTGGTCTAGAGACGGGGGTAAAACGTCATCTCGCTTCAGGCTTATTGGAAAACCTAACAAAATCACGTGACACCGAGTTCAGGAATCGAATCAGACACCCCAGCTGCAGAGGTGAGAAGTGAATGTACTATTATGTATGCCACCCTTGATTACAAAAAGAACCTTTATGGCCTTGTGGTTAACACTTGGCACCCTTTACCCGCCCACAACGCAAGTTGACTACACAAAAACTACACTTTTTGGGCCACAGACACTGCAGGGCCCAGTTGTACAAAGGGTTAGATAGCGTTATCCAAGGGATATATCCTTATCCAGTGGATAAGTCGATGCTGTTTTTCAATACATTTATCCACTGGATAAGATTTATCCATTGGATAGCGGGCTATGCACCCTTCGTACAACCGGGCTCTCTTGACTAAGTTACAAGTATTTTGTCACTAGTTTATAAATCCATCCATTAAATTCATAAAATATAGATTAGCATTTATATTCACAAAAAAAACCCGATTGACAAGATGTGATAGAGCAGATTTCATACAAGTGGGAAATACAATGACATGCTATACTATGTATCATGATGTATGCTATATTCTACAGCGTGAATTTATTATCACAATGAACCCATTAAATGTCATAACACTTTTCCCTCTCATATGTATAATCTGCTCCAACTAGCTCCATTGATCAAGCAGATTTCGTGCAAGTGGGCAACACATTGACATTTTATTAGCTTAAAAATGAAACCATTACGTGTTTTCCCACTGACAAGAAATCTGGTGAAACTATCTATAGATGTTGTTTGAGCAGATTTCATCTAAGTGGGAAATACTATTTTATGCTGTAATAATTTAGAGAGTGCGTCATTATTATGCCTTCTGATTGGCTTATAAGACGGAAACCAATTAAGTGTCATTATGGTTCCCGCTCAAATGAAATCTGCTCCTACAGTCCGATCGCTGACATTTACAACAAGCAATTCTTAAAGGATTTTGGGGGTTGTTTTCGCTTCTGAAGGCAGGAATAAATTTCAACCACAGTAATATAAAAAGAACTGAACAAAGCATCGGTATTTCATATCATTTAAGAAATTAAAAAATATTTTTTTGACTTAAAGTATGCAGGTGCTATATCATCTCCAATTATTTATTTACAAACAAATATAAATCGAAGATGCTAATAATTTTGTTTGTTTAAATTTCGAGATTTTTAAGAACACGCCTATACTCATACCTTCGAAATTTACAGAATATAAAAGATATGAACATTGCAAAAACCAATTTCACAATGCATTAACATCGACCAGTAACGACCAGTACTGATCAATGTATCAATTATTTTGTACTCCCATAATCATTGCCCTGGGAATAACATATGTATTTTCATGCGTCACTTTTTTCACGAGCATTGTCTTCTTAAAATCACTAAGCCATCCATCATCTAGGTGACTTTTTCATCATCTTCATCATTATGCTAAATCTAAAGCTCACTAATTCTTCTCTACTCCTTAATGTCTACATTGAGGATAGTAATTTTGGTTAACGGGGTGGCGGAGGCGGCGGTGGAGGTGCTCCTCTCATTGGAGGGGGCGGAGGTGGTGGAGCACCCCTCATAGGTACTGATGGAGGACGCTGATTCCCACCTTAAAACAGAAAAAGTAAGAATCAGCTTTTTAATAAAAGGATAATTTCAAATTTACGAACTTCGTTCCAACTTACGTCTATTTGCATTCCATAAGATAAAATATGAAATGGTTGAGAAATCTGAGAGTTGATTGGTCAAATGGAAGTGATGTGCTAACAACAGTACATGGAAGAGATATCACTTCACTTTGATTGAAACCCATTGATTTTATTATATACCAACCTTTTGGTTTTTGAGCAGTGTGACTTGGGTAAGTCTTCGGTGTTTCGATATATGTCTCTGGTGGAGGGAGTTCATTTATTGAAATAAAGGAGAATCTATCTTCAAAATTATCTAAAAAGAATGAGGATTTTGTTTAACATACATAAGTGTGTACAATGTTAGCCTGCGTCACATCCGGAATTTTCTTCGTACGAAGAAAATTCCGGATGTGACGCAGGCTAGTACAATGTATAACAAAAATCGTTTTATACAAGTGAAACATTTGCAAGAAAAATAGGGAGAAAAATAAAGAAAGACCCAGAAAAGATGTTATACTGTATGTGAAAAATGAAACACGTATAAAAATGTATTTTATCTAAACTACCCTAGTAATAATGGTAGACTTTTACCAGACACTGTAATAGGCCATTATACGGATCCCGTTACTCAACCTCAGCCTCGTCAGCGTGTAATTATTCTTTAGAATTTGACTACAGTCCGCAGTAATGATAGGAATTTACACATCAACGAACAATTGAAACACTTAAAAATTTCACAGGTTGTACGCAATTTCTAAAGAATATATTGAGGATTGAGTAACGGGATCCGTGAAATGGTCTACTCCCTTGTTTTGCGCTGAGCATCTTTCTGCACATAGGAGTAAAATCATGGAACTTACACAGTTTGGCCATTTTCCTTTCATATACTAAGTAAAAACTCTATCCAAAGCTAAATTTCACTTTTTCCTTATTTCTTAATCGAAAAACTGCGATTTTTGTAAAACACGACCCAGACTTTCCTCAGGAAAGTGAGAGTTTTCGACCATTTTGCGATGTTTTTTCAAAATAAATCCAAAACGAGAATGGTGACCCCCATTTTTTATTTCACGTATTAACTTAGAAGAACGTAGAGCATGCAGCTACAAAATGTGAATAAACATTCATCGAACGTATATATGTAATGGTGAAAATAGATGAAGGGTTCGATTTTAGGATGACTCTGAAGAGCATACGTAGTTCCATATTTCAACAAAAAGACTACAGGCATTTGTACAATATTACTAAAGATGATTAAATGCTTATCTTAGTTAGTGTAATTAAGATTACCTTTTGTAGATTGCTTAAAACAGGTAATTTTGCAAGGAATGGCGTTATTTTCATTTCGCCCTCATGAACTACGAGTCAATAGCACGTTTGGCCTTCGGCTTCATGGGCTATTGACTAGAAGATATAACTAGCTAAAAACTAGTGTGAGCTGTTTCTGTGTTTCTAATGAAACAGTAATGATGAAAAGGTATATCATACACCGTGAAAAGATGAAAAAACGTTTCAGACGCTGGTCCTTCGTCGGAGTAAAAGAGTTCTTTTACTCCGACGAAGGACCAGTGCCGAAACGTCAGTACGTTTTTTCATCTTTTCAAGGTGTATAATTCACATTTTTCATCATTACTGGGCTATTGACTCATAGCCTCTTCTGGCTCAAAGACTAATTGCTAAATAGCCATTGACAGTTAGATTATTCTGGCTATGGGTCTAATTATCGTTAACAAGTTATTCACATATATCAACATACTAACCTGAGTTTGGTGGTGGTGGAGGTAGAGAATTTCTTGATCCAGGCGTTAATGGTCCATTTGAGATGTTTGGTCTTGGACCAGAAGGAGGAGGAGGAGGGAGTCCTGTTCTCTGTGGAGGACCCCTACTAGGTGGTGGTGGAAGAGGTCCACCAGGTCCTAAATTAGGAGCACGACTTGAAGGTGGTGGAGGTGGAGGGGCATTAGATCGTTGTGGAGGAGGTGGTGTGGGTGGCTTTCCAGGTGGTGGTCCTGATGTTTCTCGACTTGGTGGTGGTGGAGGAGGAGCTTGGCCTGGCGGTCTGCTCTGTGGTGGTGGTGGTGCCCTTGATGGAGGAGGGGCTGGAGCTTGAGGACCTCGTCTTGGAGGTGGGGGAGGTTGCTTTGCTTGGACGTTTGGTGGAGGTGGTTGAAATGATGGAGGACCTTTTCCAGGATGTGGTGGTGGAGGCCCAGATGATCCTGGGCCTTGTCCTGGAGGAGGAGGTAGAGGACGCCCTCCACCATGTGGTGTAGCTGGTAAAGGTCTTGTTGACCCTGATGGAGGGGGAGGAAGTGGCCTATTTTCATTTCTCGATGGAGGAGGGGGTGGAGGTGCCCCAGGTGATCTGTCTGTGGAATGAGGAGGTCCCCCAGTTGACCTACCGGGTGGAGGAGGTGGAGGTCCCCCAAATGACCTATCAGGTGGAGGTGGTGGTCCCCCAGTTGACCTACCAGGTGGAGGAGGTGGAGGTCCCCCAGTTGACCTACCGGGTGGAGGAGGTGGAGGTCCCCCAAATGACCTATCAGGTGGAGGTGGTGGAGGTCCCCCAGTTGACCTATCAGGTGGAGGTGGCAGAGGTCCCCCAAATGACCTGTCAGGTGGAGGTGGTGGAGGTCCTCCAAATGACCTATCAGGTGGTGGTGGAGGTCCCCCAGTTGACCTATTTGGAGGAGGGGGTGGAGGAAAGCTACTTCCAGATGTATGTCTACTAGGTGGTGGTGGACGAGGGCCTGGTATTCGGTCATTTGACCTACTGGGAGGTGGAGGTGGTCCCATGTGCGATGGTTTTCCTGGCAATGAATGTGGTGCCCCAAACCTAGGGGGTCCATTCCTGTTGGATGATGGTGGACTACTCTCTCTGTTAACTGTATTGCGTGCTTGGGGTCTAAATCCTGTAGGTTTCATTGCTGGTGCTCTTCCTCCTAATGGAAAAACAACAATCACGTGAGCTTATTCACATTTACTGTACCTTCAATCAGTCAGTCAGTTGATTGCAAACAAGAAAAAAATAGACTGAAAAAATAAAATGTTCTCTTGTCATTTATTTTAATATCTGATACTAAAGCTCTGACTGGCAAGTTAAATCATTTTTTTTTTCTTATAAAAAAAGGCACCCAACATATGTAAAACTAATTTTATTCCTTCTGAAAATTTGGGAAGTCTGTTATTATTAATTAAGAAGAAATATTCTATATTGTAAAAGATTTTAGGTCTAAAGACTAACCTCCAGAGCCAGGTGCTTTTCTTTCTCCTGCAGGTTTTAATTTGGGCATCCCTCCTGCAAATAGTCCACCTAATCCTCCTCCTCCTCCCATTCCTCCTCCCATTCCACCACCACCGCCGCCGCCGCCACCTCCACCACTTCCACCACCTGTTCCATTTACACTTCCACTACTACTAGACTTCTTAACATCTAAAAAAGAATAAAAGTATAACAAAATTAAAATCATATATAAACAAATAACAAAGCTACAACCATTTTTGAGACAAGTAGATTTTGAAAGGTTTATGTCTTTATAGAAGACAATTGCAATTTTATAGTCATTTTGGTGCCATTCACACCAACAGCTTACTGCAAAGTTTAATAAGTGAAACTTCTTTCCAAACATCTAAGATATACTGAAGCTAACAAATGGTACAGGTTCTCTTGAATAAGCACAAAAAATTATATATTTTTTCTTTTACTCTATCAACCAAAACAGGGCCATATCATTTGTCATTGTATTCTCTTGTAAATGAGTTGATAAAGTAAATAAACAACAGCAAAGTAAATTTGTTATTATGCTTCATTTGTGTTTGATATAAAATTTTGAGATCATCATTTTTTAAGAGCTTGATATTGTTTTTTATTTTCAAGTTTTCATGTCACATTACAAAATAGCTAGGGAGTCCATGAGCCAGTGGTACAATTTTTATTCTTGAATGGCATTATCACACTGATATCAGCCCTAAATGTGTAATAAAAACATATATGAAACAAATATTGTATTATTATATTACACCAATATATACACCTACTTGCAAGAATGTTGTCATACCATATTAAACATTAGTGATTTAGTGAGAAATGAATACATTAAAAGACAAAAGAAAACGTTCAGCTTCAGTGATCTTCTTTTGTTTTTTAATATAATTCCTATCCCACTAAATCACTATTGTTCTATTTTCATTTGACAACGTTCTTGCAAGTAGGTGTATAAACAAGATAGATTAAGGTAAACTCACTTCCTACAGTTGGAGCACTTCTGTCATTTGTAACAGCTTTCTTAAGTTTGGCTCCCTTATGGATTTGACTTAATAATGCACCTCTTTCAGTGCCTTTAGCGGCCTTTTTATAACCGCCTGGTGGGACTGAAGGGCCAGCGGGGGCAGGAGGTGGAGGTGGTCCTGGTGGAGGGGGAGGCGGTGGCATCTGTATTGATTTATTCTCTTCTTATTTGTAGCACTTCTCCCCCTTTCTTCACCTTGTTAGAAACCTAGGGGGAAATGGAACTATTATTCACATAATTTATTTTTTTTCCAGTCTGGTGCAAGCATTTTCAGGTCTTTCTTGGTGTTGCAAGATGTATTGTATTCTGGGTTAGGGTTTTTGTATTGCAGGGTATTGTTTAGCTCCAAACTCATTGTTCTCTGCTGTTGTTTTATTATCTTCATGGCTCAGGTACTGCCCTGCAACACCAAAAAAGGGCCACATTTCCTATCTCTGACCATGGTCTGGTATCATGGGATAACAGATTGCTAAATAACAACAACAACAACACAACAACAACAAATCAAAACAAGCTACAAAGTACAGTAAATGGGAAAAAAATTAATAATTTACCCTCCTAAAGTTGGTTCAGATAGGGAAAACTGTGCCCTCAGCCTTGACCTAAGCCTCTAACAGCTTCAGTCCATATATTCAAGACCTCTGGAATGGTTTTTCCATATCCAGACGTCATGGCCAGTAAATAAACCTCTCTATATTTTTACAATATTTTCATAGTTTATTAGGACGAATCCATGAGGACAAAGCAGGCTTATACATGTATAATGTCATTACATTGATAACATCTGCTATGTTTTAGTAGCTTATAGTAAAGTAAAGCTTTTCTCCTTGTGTTCTGTTTCAAGCTGGTTGAATACATGCATGTATTCTAAAATCAAAAGTAGAGTGGTTTTTATAAACCCGTGAAATACACACTAGCCTAATAAAAATTAGTAGACCCTAATTCCATTGTGTTCTTTTGTTGTCATAATATTTTCACTTTTATACACTTCTTAATGATATCTGTTTTCTGGGTTTATAAAAATCACACTATTTCTCTAGAACCACATCTTTAGACTTATAATCAAGTTATATAGAGGATATTACATGGGCGCGCGGAGATACGAAATTTATCTTCGAGTGTTGAAAAGATCTCTCACAAGTGAGCGCAGCGAACGAGTGAGAGATTTTCAACACGAGAAGATAAATTTCGTATCTCCAAGCGCCCATGTAATATTCTGTTTATTATATAATTATCAATGGAGTATGTTTTGGCTTTTTCAGGCAATTATTTCCGTGTATTTTTGAATAGTCATCGCAATGGTGTTATCTTCACACGTGAAAATAACATGTTATTTTCACGTGTGAAGATATCAATTTTTCGAAATAGAGAAAAATAGATATTTCATTGGTAATTATATAATAATATCAAAATCTTTGAACTTTTTAAACTTTCTTTGTCAGAATAACTGAACAAATGTATCTTTATGTTTAATAATGTAACCACATGCAACCAATATATATTATTCATACCAATATACATATCTTGTAGAATAAAATTTCAAAATATTTGATAAATCCTTCGATTAATTTGTATAATTATTATATGTATTTCCTAAATTGCACTATAAGTGCATGCCAAGGAATTGTTGTTTATCCTACAATACACCATGGTTTTTAATACTGTAAGGTAGATGGTTTAGGCTTAACACACCACAATGCAAAACATTACCATGTTTGATGGAACAGTAACATAATACTGCTTCAAAATGATTTCAAAATTAATGTTATCTTGTACAAGTATTCGTGCCACATTTGTTACTGTAGTCTTAACTTAGGCTCTATTTAACAAATTTACGATGGTTGAGCGTGGTATGTCCTCTTATTTACCACGATATGACGTCAAAAGTTGGTCAAAATGTTATGGACTCACGAGGCGTAAGCCGAGTGGGTCCATAACTAATTTTGACCAACGTTTGGCGTCATATCGTGGTAAATAAGAGGACATACCACGCTCAACCATCGTAAATTTGTTTTTTACTACAAAACTCACAAAACTCTAGGAAATAGACTGCACGAAATCTTGCATGACGCCATTTGTTGGTATGGCCTCTTATTTACGACGTTTTTTTAACCAATCAGCGCTGCGAGAAAATTTACAATTGTAGTAAAATAACATATTAACGTAAGACAAAAACAAAACTTTTTCCTTGATATACAATAAAAAATTGTTACACACATACGAACACGCATGTACAAAATATACAAAACTGACATTTTAAAATATACACATATATGCACAAATTTATATGTTTATATTTAATGAAACATTATGTATGATGATGCTTCAGTAAACATTGACATACGACTCTTCAACATAAAATTTATATCATTTCTTCAAAAAAAGCCAAATAAAGTGAAATAAATACAGCTAAAAATTTAAATAATAATATGAACAATAAAACTATGTTACTCATTAGCCAGATTGGACAGCTTGCTGAATCAGTTGAGACACAACTGAGCTGATTTTTCAGTTTGATGTTACCTATGTCTGAACTACTTTTTTTAATAGTCTTGTTAATAGGCCAACAGTTCATCAATCTTTTATTCGAATCCAACTTGTCTGTTCACAGTAATATGTTTTTTCATATTTATTTTAAGGCTGGCAAATGTCACATGTTAATAAAGTGAAACAAAGTAAAAAAATGTCCATCAGCTCAGTACTTACTCATGTAACCATAATCTAATTTTCCCAAAAAATCAAGATTATCTGTTTGGAGAACTAATTTAGATATGTATGTAGTAAATAAAAAATTTAGTATTGGTCGTGGTTTTAATTACTAAACTTTACACCAGATCTTCCATCCATCACGACAAATTATTGTTCAGCTCACCTATCTGTACGAGAACTTCCGCTTCTACAGTACCTCAGCGAGATTACGAATTTTTAGAAAAACAAAATCGGTCAGTTTAAAACCTATAAACTTAAGAAGAAAATGACTGTTGATAACAGTTTTTAACTTTTTCAAAGACGTTTTAGTCACCGGCTGGAGATGGATGGAAGTTGAAATTTGAGGGTGTCTTTAAAGTCAACTTGTGATTTGTAGACAGAACATTGAACCTTGGATTTAAATTTCATTTGATTGGAACAAACCAAATGTGGAAGTCATTCTGAGAACAATTGAATTATATGATATGAAGAATGAAATAAAGTCCAGTTCTGGGTATTAAAACTCTACGATATAAAAATCTTCTTGTCTTTACAGCACAATAAACACACATAAGCCTTGTAAGCTAAAGACTTATATTATATACTAAAGGGCTCGAGAGGGCTAGAAAAGAAAAATGATAAACCAACATTTATAGCTAAGTAAATCACTTTCGTATAACAAACTATTGAATACGTCTTTCAAGTGACTAAATGTGAAAGTATTCTTATTTTGGACGAGGAAACTACCGTGTTTCCGTGCAGAAACTGCTTGCAACATCTGAAAAATTCCAGTAGGAAGCACCAAGATGTTGAGTATAATACATTCCCACGGAGACAGAGGCCTACCTTAATATTCAGCTCCAGAACATCCAAGAAACCATGTTGTCCTTTGGTAATGAAGAAATATTAAAAAACCGGCCGTATATTGTATAAAGTTTGCTCTATTATTAGGGAAAGTCGGTTATAGGCTCAAGGGAAGATGGCCGCGTATCAACTAAACTAGCAAGCTTAATGTCGTCACCCACCCCTGTTTGTGACGTACTTCCTGTTCACCAGTCCTCTGGAAATCTCGTGCTTTCCCACAGGCAGCCCAACAACAAGGTTCCTGTGTATGGTTTATAAGGGATGCATGGGAGTTATGATAAAGTTACGAAAATAAAATGTTTCACTCAACAATTTGCTTCAAACTTGTTGCAGTCGTTGCTTTTACTTTGTTCAGTCTTTCTGGCAACGTTTCAGCGCGATTTAAGGCCGTTTAGTGGGTTTTTTCAAAATCGCTCTTCTCTACCTTATTAGGTAGAGAAGAGCTGATTTTGAAAAAAAACCATTAAACGGCCTCAAATCGCGCTGAACGTTGCCAGGAGGCTGAACAAAGTAAAAGCAACAACTGCAGCAAGTTTTGAGGCAAATTGTTGAGTGAAACATTTTATTTTCATGACCTTAATCATAACTCCCATACATTCCCTTATAAACCATACACAGGAACCTTGTTTGGGCTGCCTGTGGCTTTCCGGAAATAAATTTGTCAAAAATGCCCTCGCCTGGAAAAAACTCCTTTTACGATGGCAAGGGAGCAACCTCGAAAGTGAGTGTCTCGTATTTAAAAATACAGATGACTCTTATGTATGAATTAAATTCCAATCCATCTGTTAGTCAGAACCATGCCCTCACTTCAGGATTAGCCAAGAGGTTGTCAGGGTGTCAATAATTTGAAAGACAAGACGAAAAGAGTGGGGGTGGGGCAAGATGGGGCTGGAAATGGGCTGAGATTTCAGATATTAGGAAAAAGTACAACTAGAAGGGGGCTTAAGTCTATAATCTCTGAGAGAACAAAATATTTATTTTTTTGCACACGAATAACAGTTACATTATGATCCACAGAAAAACAGTTTAAAAATTACTGGAGAAACAAAATCATGACTTACAAACGTGAATTTAAATAGCATGCAGTGGTGGTCAAAGAAGCATAAATTTTCAAGTTAACCACCACTTGATTTTATTATCTTCAAATACTGCTGCCATGTTTCAATCAATTTCTCCAGTCGGAATGACAAGACAATGCAGTCAAGTTGGCTTTTTTAACGATAGTTAAATATAATTCGATCACCAGGAAATATTAATTCAAACTGAAACTTTTTTATACCTAATTACAACCAAAATGCAATTATCACCAACACAAGGAGAAAGGCCAAAGAAACGTAACAACCTTATGATTAGTGAACATAAAAAATTCCATGACTTTAACAACATTGATGTACATTATTCACATTCAAACAGCCAAAATTCAAGGATCAAGAAGAAAATTTTCAAGAACAAATTTTATGAGTTTTGGTTATATTTTTAAGGGAATTAATGAATCTGATGATGAAACAAGAAATGAAAGTTAAACGATTCGACAGATTTCAGATTCAGATTTATTTGCACCATAGCGAAATTAAGTGCTATTGATGCCTAAAAATGGTTTGAACTGACTAATCAAACTCCAGTTATCCTACTGAAGAGTTACGAAAATAATCATGACAGTTGCCTGAACATTGTTCAATTTATGTCAAACTTTATTTCACAGTTTTGCAATCACTACTTTAGTTCACAAATGGACAAACATAATTATCTGTTTCAGTGAGCAATCTCCTATCAGTTATTACAACATTCAGAAGATTTAGCAGTAATTAAGATGCAGTACATAAGTGAAAAAAGTTAGAAAACTCCTTACATTCAAAATAGTTTGAAAAAGTTCACCATACATTATAAAATGCATAAACATCCAAGCTATTTTTAGAGGTTTCTGACATTAAATGTTATGTGTCAGCTGAAGCAGCACTGCCTTGATCTTGCATATTAAGAGAGGTTTTAACTTGCTCAGTCCTCAAATTTACCCAAAATATCAACCATCTCTATAAACATGATATTCCTGTTGAAAAGATAATAATTATGAGAGAGTTTAATTAGTAAAAGTATGTTTTAGTAAAGTAGGAGAATAAATTAACTAATTACACTGTATGGTTTGTGATGTTTAGAAACATGACGTTCGGACATTAGTCCTTCGTCGGAGTAAATGTGACTTACTCCGACGAAGGACTAACGTTCCGAAACGTCAGTTTCTAAACATCACAAACCCATACGGTGTATTAAGTTAAATCAATTTCTCCTACTGTTCTATTCCAATCACCGACACGGTCAACTAGTTTATCTAGTTTACCATGTTTAGTAAAGACAGACCAACTTGCTTTTGAAGGTTTTTTGGCAACATAAATTCATATCCACATTCATAAACAGAAATGGGATTTATAGCATAAATAATCATACATTGCATATAAAAAAAACAAACCAAAATTCAAAAAAAGCCATAAATATTTCATTTGCCATCTTATATATTATATTCAAATGGATGTAATTCCTTGTTATTTTCTGTTAAATAAAAGGAAAACCACTAATTACCTTGTCTTCCAAATTAATTTTGTTCCTCCATATTCAGGTAGAAGAACTTTGTCACCAACATTAACACTCACAGGTACATTATTCCCATCCTGGAATCAAATAAAATTTGTAATTAAATTTTTTTAATTAAAAGAAAGTAATAAAGTATAGAGTGCAAACAACTAATCCATGAAACACTAATACTAAATAGTACAAAATAGTGCCAATTAAACAATAGAAAACAATGGAATTTCCATGAAGTTGTTCTATTTAGTATTACTAATTTTCACGGTTATATTGTTTGCACTGATGTGCTTATCAATCTATGTGAGGGTTTATCCCAGAAATATATGGCATACCCACAAGTCTTTCTGTGCAATACTAAGGTAACAAGACAATGTCAAAAACGTTATATCCAAATTAAACACCCAGCTGGAATGACTAAACCTATTATCCCTCTTCCAGAGCCAACTGCAACAACAGTGCCTTCTAGAACCTTGGATTGGACTTTCTCTCTGGCAGCAAGACACCACCTTTCGTTTTCTTAATTAATTATGAGACAATAAAAAATGAAAATTCATTTGGGAAAAATCATTGTTTTATACAGACTCCAGGTGACAATACAAAGATTAAGAGTAGTATTGGTGCAAGGTAGTCACCCCCTTATTAATTCTAGATCCATGCCCGCACTGAGTGCTTTAAGAACAAGAAAACAAATTAACTTACGACTTCTGGAAGGAATTTTTTCTACCAAGATTCTGTCAAAAAGAGGCTTGCTGAATCTTCTTTATAGCACCAGCCTGAAACAGGAAATAAAGATTATGATGGCCAAGTGGCTTTAAATTAACCAGACTTGTGTTATGTATATAGAGCTACTTTCATGTTATATATTATCCTCCTATTCCGATTTACACTCAAATCATAATTCCAATGCCAATTTTATTATGTTATATATTTCACACCCGCCCACATTCTGCAGAAAGATTAAATCACATTAACATTTATTCAAAAGTTTGCAAGTCTAGGTAGACCCAGTGTAGTTGACAAACAACATCTGGTTTCAGATCATAACATCAATCCTAAGCTCCCTTTGATCACACCAGCAAAATTCAATGTCTATTTTATGAGATACTCTTCATCAAGGACTTTAGCCTAATTTAAATACCCAAACTGATTCTTATTGTGCCAAATTGTTTTTAATGTTATTCTGATAGCTCTTGGTGTTTTTATACACCTAAGTTAGGTTTTAGTGTTTCACCATTGTATTGTTTTTACGCTTATATATATTGATTGCCAGGCTTCTTATAATTGACTTGATAATGAGTCAATGCAACATCCAAATGTTTTTTACATATTATAGTTTTTACCTAATGATTTTTTTTTTTATTATTAATTTATCTTTTAATTAAAAACTAAATCTTTTTCATACATATTCAAAGCCTGCAGGTTTTATTTTGTGTTTTCTCAGTATTGAAATCCCCTTATACATGTGAAAATTTAGAAGAAAATTAGACCCAGCCCCTATAAATCCCACACTTATCATAAGGATTGATATCAATACACATCTATTCTGGTCCTGTGTGGAATTTGTTTTAGTGCATGACAATTTGTATATACATGTAGAGACTGTACATAGATGAGGGCAGTGTTGCCCTAATTCACTAAAGACTAGGTTGCTAAATAGAATGATAGGATTGTAATTGTCATAGACCACAGGTAATCCAGTCAACGATCTTTAATGATATGAACAAACAGCTTGTATGTACAAACACAAATTCAGACTTGCTACTTGATCAGTCTACTCTAACCTTCTTAAACAAACTTGTCTTGCTTACTTGGTGGCTTCCACTAACTTAACAATTTGACTTCTTGTCCACGAGCCATGACCAGCACACAAACACTAAATAGCCCTTAAGCACTTACCCTCACCACTCATGCAAACTTACTGTATGCTCTATTTCAAACTTGATTACATAATGATCAGTGCTTAAAAAACTAGTAACTAACATCATCTAGAACATTCTAGAAAAATATTGATTCCAGAAACTTCCAGAAACATAGGTTTAGAAACCGACATTCTAGAAAAACTTCCAGAAAACCCTATGTAATCTAATTAGAACATTCTGCAAACTGTAAAAAAACTATAGAAAACTTCTAGAAAGTAAATTTACATTACAAAATATGGGAATATAGCGTTCAAATGTCCAATTGATGGTTTTAAACCATTCCCAAGAGAATTAAATAACAAAAAGACACAGCAGCCATGTTGGAAGATATAACAAAAAGCATTCATTGACAATTCTTGGTTAAGTTCTCAAACATGGCCACTGTGAAAACCATCAATATTATCCATAACCAGAGGTGGACCAGAGGAGGGGTGCAGGGGGTGTGCACCCGAACCCTGGTTGACTTTGTCCTACTCGAAGGGAAAATCAAACCCTTCTAAGGCTTGTGTTAGAGTAAACATAGTAAACTTACTTATGTGCAGTTCTGTTAAAGAAATAAATGTTGAACCGGTTCTAATTTAATCTCAATGATAACAAATAATTGCTATAAAGCTTAACACGCACAAGATCTTGAAACATATTTTGATGTTAATTAGTCATGTGAACACAAGTTTCATCTTGCCCTCTATAAATAAGTCATGACTTGTGCATACAAAATAGCAGAAAGAAAGCAAATAATTTGTACATAAAAATTTACGACACTTTAAACTGTACTATTATTGAAAATCATGTACACATCTACGCTGGGCTTAGATAATAGAAGCTTGAATAAAGGCCTTGTATATGTGAAGATTACATACGACAAAAAAAGGGATAAAAGAGGACATTGATGGGAATGTGTGGCATTATAATCTTCAATATAGAGAATTAGAGTAATCCTTAGTCTACGTAAAGTGAAGTTTAGAGCAAAGGAGGCTATAAATGCAGGGTTACCGTATGCATGGCAGCAAATTGTACTAATTTAGTTTGGGACATATTTGACAAAGCTAATCATCATTCTGAAAACATAACCAATAAATCTAGCCGTCGAGGCGCTAAGGAAAAAATATCTGGCACCAATGTTAATCCGAGTTTTTAAAACGTGAAAAAGAAAAAACTTACCATTTTGAACAGGAATGCAGCAACTCAGCCTTACACGCCGACAATAATTTGAAGTGGAAATTCTACGCAGGTGTCAAAGCCATGGAATGAAACAAGAAAACTCACTGGGAGGGGACGGGCAGGAAAAGGTTAACTCAAGAAGCTAGCATTTTTATATGCGATTTTTGACATAGCTAGGAAACTTCAAACTACAGAAAAATTCATGCAGCTGTGAGCGTTGTCCTCTTTATGTTATTAATATCTCTATTAATAATTTTTGTCGCATTTAAGAGTGTTAAACAGACTTAAAGTTTTGCCCCCCGCCAAAGATGATTTTTGTACCATTAGAATGTCATGATGAGCATGGCGTACTGACAAAGAAGGGCGAAGACAGGTTATGTTCCTGAATGTAGTAATAGGCCAGTAATTATATTCATCATAGCACTAAAATAAGTCTTTATTTGAGAAAAGAACTGCAAATTTTAAAAGGAAATATTAGACTATTTCTAAAAATTTGATAAATTTTTAAGAAATTTATGAAACTTTATGCATTTTGATAGCTGGTACTGAAATCACTGTGAATAATTAGCATCATCCTGAACTGGCCAATCAAGGAAGATGTTTCTCAAGAAACTTTAGGGCTTATAAAAGATATCTTTACTAACTTTCTGCAGAGTGTAAAACACGTGTGTGTGTCGGAGTCGAGTGAAATCTCGCCTGAAATTATTGGAATTCACGTCCTATCCTTCTTAAGCTCATCAAGTATAAAAGTAAGCAAATTTAGGTATTCAAATACGTTAAAAAATTCAAGATTCTGCTACCTTGGTAAGCTCTGAAAAAGAGCTGCTTGTCCATGTTGTAGTACGTCATTTCATCCACGGCGATTGGACATGGGTGTCTCACTAAATAGTTTACTCGTAGATGCTGTGATTTAGCAAGAAAACTTTGCAAGTTTGTTAGAGCGATACTTCCCCAACCTAATTGCGCACAAGATTTATCAAAATAAGTTCTTATTGTTATTTAAAGCAGTTGTCATATACTAGAAAAATTGCAGAGTGTCATGGTAGTCAGCGCAAAATGAGCTTGCGAGCTTTTATCTAAAAACGTATTTTAAATTCTTCCAGTTAGACGCCAAAACTTGGTTTTATAGTTAATTTTTGTATTGAGAACATTCTAATATGGGCATTCTGTCTGTGAAGGTACCAGGGCAGATCCA